>NC_084552.2:54925332-55025332 GCF_033978685.3 Nerophis lumbriciformis
GTTGTAACGCCTCTTTGAATTGGTTGGCTCCTGACGCTGTGACCGCCCATCGCCTCGCCCCCGCTGACCGTTGCTACTGTGAAGTTGTACTGTCGGCCCGGAAACATCCCGCCTATGAGGCAGCTGGTCAGCTGGTTTCCGGTGATTGACAAGCGGTCGGGGGGGGTCCACGCCACAGTAAAGTTGTTGTAGTCTCCAGAGGCGGGGCCAGCCCACGACAGCTCCAGCGTGCCATTGGATGGGCCTTGTTTGACGGACAGGTGAACGGGCGGTTCTGGAGCTGGAAGGAAAGGTTGAAAGTGGGTAGTCTGGAAGGAAGTGTTTCTTTTTCTTCATCATCTTACTTGTGCGTCCAAACGTTGAGGCCACGTTGCTCAGCTCGCCACTATGAGTGATGACCTCAACGCGGTACAGCCTACCAGGGGTCAGCCCTGTAAACATGTGACTCCTATGCTCCGCCCCCAGCAGCTGAGCTCCCAAGGTAGCTCCGTAGTGGTTGTACACGATCACCTGTAAGCAACGCGGACGCTCTCGTATTGATAGGACGAGGAACTTGAAGCCCCGCCCACAACCTGGCTCACCTGGTAGCTGCTCCGCCCACCCACCCCGTGCTGCCAGCTCGCCGTCAGTTTGTCCGTCTGTCCGAAACTTTCCAGCTGCAGCCGCTCTACAGGGGACGGAACTATAGGCGAGAAAACGAGTTCAGGACGATGACGCAGGAAAGATCAAAGCAAAGTGGATGATGACATCGTCACTGACCCGTCCTGGTGAGCACGGACGACTCGCTGCTCATGTCCCGACTCCAGCTGATCACCTGCAGGCGGTGAAGTCGTCCTGCTTCGAGGCCTGTGAACACGCGCTCGTCTACGCCTGGATGGACCTTGTCTACACCTACCAGCTTACCTGCCAGCTGCACCACAACCACACTCGATTAACCACACTTATTCAACAACACCTGTTTAATTACACTAATTAAATTATACCTGTTTAACCATACTAATTAAACCACACCTGTTTAACCATTTTAAATAAATCATACACATTTAGCCACTCTAATTAAACCATACCCGTTTAACCAAACTAATTAAACCACACCCATTTAACCACATAGTTAAATAATACCAATTCAACCACACAAATTAAACCACACCCGTTTAACCACACTAATTAAACCACACCCTTTTAGTCACATAATTAAACCATACCCGTTTAACCACACTAATTAAACCACACCCATTGAATTCATTTAACCACACCTTTTTAAATGTACTTGTTTAACCACACTTATTTAACAACACTTGTTTAAACCCACCCATTAAACCACACCAATTAAATCACACCCATTTAACCACACCAATAAACCATGTTACTACACTCTTTAGACCACACCCGTTTAACCACACTAATTAAACCACACCCTTTTAATCACATAACTAAACCATACCTGTTTAACCACACTAATTAAACAACACCCTTTTAATTCATTTAACCACACCTTTTTAAATGTACTTGTTTAACCACACTTATTTAACAACACTTGTTTAAACCCACCCATTAAACCACACCAATTAAATCACACCCATTTAACCACACCAATAAACCATGTTACTACACTCTTTAGACCACACCCGTTTAACCACACTAATTAAACCACACCCTTTTAATCACATAACTAAACCATACCTGTTTAACCACACTAATTAAACAACACCCTTTTAATTCATTTAACCACACCTTTTTAAATGTACTTGTTTAACCACACTTATTTAACAACACTTGTTTAAACCCACCCATTAAACCACACCAATTAAATCACACCCATTTAACTACACCAATTTAACCATGTTACCACACTCTTTAGACCAGGGGTCCTCAAGTACAAATCTTGAAGGTCCACAAATGTTTTTTTGAAACAGGCTGGGTCCGTTTATTATCGGTCAAGCTTATATAATAGCAGGAGGTAGGTAGTTTAACATTTTCTTAAAATTAACAAAAATAAAATAAATATCCAATAAAATACATGAAATATTTTCTTTGAAACAAAAATAAATAAGAACTTTGAAAAAATTTGTCCTCTGCATTTGACCCATCCCTTGATCACCCCCTGGGAGGTGAGGGGAGCAGTGGGCAGCAGCGGCGCTGCGCCCGGGAATCATTTTTGGTGATTCAACCCCCAATTCCAAGCCTTGATGCTGAGTGCCAAGCAGGGAAGAATGCTGGTATGAGCTTTTAAACATAACCCGTTAACTGCTGCCAATCAAATGGTGAATAAGATACTCTTTAGGGTTCATATGTTTGTAAATCTGACTGTGTTGAAGTCAGTGCCTCACCAGCCATCAACCTCACCGCACGTTACTGCTCTGTTGCTATTTGTTGTTGTGTCATAGATTTAACAAAAATCTTGCTTGATGTTTCATATGGCTTTTTCAGCCTCGTGATTTCTTTTTTTCTTAGCTCTGAATCATGAGGAAATGTCTCTTCAAATTCGCGGTGCTCTTTCAGATAGTGACGTTTCAGATTTTCACTTTTCACCAGAGCAACAGTAGTGTTGCATATTAGACACATTGGTCTGGTACTTGCAGTAGGTAGGATGAAAACATATTGCTCTGTCCATTCTTCCTTGAAACGTCGGTTTTCCCTGTCCACCTTTCTTTTACCAGCCTGAGCCAACTTGGAGCATGCCATTGTGATTTGATTCACATTCAGTGACTGACAAGTGAACAGTTAGCGAAGTAGCGATACGAGACAACTGTGTGCCTGCAGCGAAAGGTTCCATGCACTGTGCACATGACCCAGGTGGTAACAGCCTATCAGCGCGTCGTTGTGAAAGAGATGACAACCCATACCCCGGAATTAGTCAATCAGAGTGGCGTTCTCTCGCTCTCACTCCGTCTCTCTCTCTTTCTCTCTCTGAGAGAGAGAGAGAGAGAGAGACGGAGTGAGTGAGACACGAGAAGTGTAAACGAAACGTGGAGATATTTGACTAAAAACAACAAAGAACGTTGACTTGCGCTAGCGATAACTCACAGATAAATACAATTTTTATATTTTTTTATAATAATTATAATTATAATAATAAAAAAAAAATTATTTTTTTTTATTTACTTTTTTACTATAATTCGTGCTGGGTCCGGACGGACGCGTCGCTGGGTCCGGACATGGACCGCGGTCCGCCTGTTGAGGATCACTGCTTTAGACCATACCCGTTTAACCACATTAATCCAACCTCACCCCTTTAACCACGCCAATCAAATACCCATTTAACTACACTTATTAAACCACACCCATTTAACCACACTAAATAAACAACAACTCTTGAGCCCAAACCCGTTGAGCCACACTAAATAAGCTACACCCGTTTAACCATAAATTGCCTCTAGTGTGGCAAGGCTGATTAAGCTCCACCCACCTGATAATGCTCCTTCGCACTCTCTTTAGCTTGCTGTTTGTGATCGGATGCCTGTTCATCCACGGCAAAGAGAGACAGATCATAGATGTCCACATGACCAATGGAGGGGCACCAGGAGAAAGCCAGCGAGGACGTGTTGGCGGCGGCGGTCAGGTTGGTGACGGCGGCGGGCCCTGTGGTTTAAGGCAGGTTGAGTTCTCATGCAAAGAACTAAAGGTCAAGTGTCACTCACGTGTTTGACCCTCCGCTGTGACTTCCAATGACTCCACACTGCCGCTCAGCGTCGCCAGTCTGACGCGGTACCACTTCCCTGCCGTCAGACCCGCCAGGCGCTCGCTGCGGCTCTCAGCCGGGAGCGTTCGATTGACCTGTACGATGCTGGCGTCATCGCTCACCAGCAGCGCAAAGCCGTCGTACACGCCCACCGGCCCCTCCCACGTGACGGTGAGGCTGTGGGTCGTGTGGCCGTTGTCGGCCTGCAGAGCGCTGATTCTGGCCGGGGCTGCGGCACAGTAAGCACGTTAAATATCATTGGCGTGGGACATGACTCAATCGGTGGTTCTGAAGCTTACCTGTGCGACCAGACGCTGTGTTGCTATTGGTCAGCTTCCCGCTTCGTGATTGGATAGTAAAATTGTAGGCCTGGCCAGGGATCAGATCCAGAAAGTCCAAAGAGGCCACGTGTTTGGGCACCAGCCGGGTTTCCATCACAGGTCCATCCTGGAGACAGGGAGTGACAGCAGGAACCAGGAAGTCTGACGTTTGACTAGTCTTGGGCGTACGACTCACAGAAGCAGAAAGCGAGGCGACGTACATGTCCATGTCTCCGTTTGCCGGCGTCCACGTGACCACCAACCCCCCGCCAGAGTCCTTTGGGTTTCGGCGTGGCGCCAAGTGCAGATTTGTCACGGCTGCGGGAACTGGACAGGAAACCAGAACGTCAGGTCACCAATGTGCCGACGAGGACTACTACTACTCATGCGTTCGTTACGTCTCGTCTCGATTAATGTAACGTATTATTTTTGGGTCTCCCTATGTCTAGCATTAAAAGATTACAGTTGGTACCAGAGGTGGGACCAAGTCATTGTTTTGCAAGTCACAAGTAAGTCTCAAGTCTTTGCCCTCAAGTCCGAGTCAAGTCCCGAGTCAAGACAGGCAAGCCCCGAGTCAAGTCCAAAGTCAAGACTGGAAAGTCTCAAGTCAAGTCCTAAGTCCTGCATTTTGAGTTTCGAGTCCTTTCAAGTCCTTTTAACCACAGACTAATATATTAACACAGATTGTGTATGCTTTTCAAACGCTGTATTTATTTATTAAAACAAGTGCATTTTAAATTGCAGGAAAGAAAATTGTGCTGACATTGCACTTTATAATAGCACTATTAACCAGTCATTTTAAACATTAACTCATTCCTTTACAGAACAAACACATTGAAAAATAAAGTGCAAATGTACTTATTTGTACAAAAGTGTTAACATTGAAAAAACATGACATATACGTGAACATAACAAAAAAGTTGTACTTTTTATATGTCAGGGCCCTATGCTGCATTGCATTTGCAAAAGACCAAATTAGCCAAGAGTCTGTCAGTCATTTGTGCACAATGGGGGCGTAGTATGATGCCACCATGGCTGAAAACTCGCTCCACTGGAGCACTGGAGGCAGGCACTGCCAAGACTCTCATGGCCACTCGGAACAGTGAAGGAAGAGTCTTCATGTTCAATGCCCAGAACAAAAGGGGGAGAGAGGTTTTTTGGGTTGGTGCACTACTTGTAAGTGTATCTTGTGTTTTTTATGTTGATTTAATAAAAAAAATAAAAAAAAATATTTCTTGTGCGGCCCGATACCAATCGATCCACGGACCAGTACCGGGCCGCGGCCCGGTGGTTGGGGACCACTGAGGTAAACAACCAACAGTATGTCAGAAAGCTAGCTAAAACGGTACACATATTCATAATATAGTATACATTTTAACTGACCTTTATTTTACTATTTTTGTCTTTTTTAGGTGGCTAAAATACGCGGTGCTGCTGACCGCCGTCTAACGTTACGTGTGATATCTTGACTAACGTAACCCTGCTTAAAAAAAAATCACTGAACAAAAAGTATGAATAAGGTAGTGAACTGCAACAGATTCCCGTGTTTGCAATAACGTTATAACGTTAGCAGTAAACCTCACTGATTTAACTACACAGCAAATAAAAGTCACGTTACTTAGCCAATAAACGTTATCTTACATTCAAAACTTACCCTTCTTTGTGCAACTTCAAATGCCGGACAAAGTTGGAAGTTGTTGCCTCTCCATCAGTCATTTTCGAACCGCATGTGTTGCATACTGCAAACCGTTTTGTGTTGACCACCTCGTAATTTTTATACCCAAACGAAGTTATTTTAGGTATCATTTTTTGTTCACTGGCTGTGGTTTGGACATGTCTTCTTCGTTGGTTGTCCTGCAATTTGATTGGATGAATGCTGTGTGATGAAAACAAAGTAGATCTAATTTGATTGGCTGTTGTACTGAGACCACACCAGCTGACACACGCAACGCTGATAGACAAGTACACAATGAAAAATACGGAGCGCTCCCGAATAACTTTTTCCTCTTTGGGTTTTGGGGAAAGTAGCAAGTCATGTCAAGTCATGTCAATTCAAAAGGCTCAAGTCCAAGTGAAGTCACAAGTCATTGATGTTAAAGTCTAAGCCGAGTTGCAAGTCTTTTTACATTTTGTCAAGTCGAGTCTAAAGTCATCAAATTCATGACTCGAGTCTGACTCGAGTCCAAGTCATGTGACTCGAGTCCACACCTCTGGTTGGTACAAAATGCGGCTGCTAGACTTTTGACAAGAACAAGGAAGTTTGATCATATTACGCCTATACTGGCTCACCTGCACTGGCTTCCTGTGCACTTAAGATGTGACCAATGTTCCCTCTAATTTTTAATGTGTGTGAGCAAATGCACAAACTCCCTGAGCATTCAGTGGAGCACATGTGAGCAACATCAGACGTGCACACTGTGGCCACACCAGCGTCACACCTGTCCCAAACCTGACATCATAACAATTTAAATGTTTTATTAAAATCATTTTCTGATATAAGTGATTTTGCCCTCCTACAATGACAATAACAAAAAAACATGTTTTTCATGACCAATGTGCTAGTATTGTATGTCTGGCTGCGGGTCCTGCCTTTAAAAGAAATGTTACCCCTTTCAGAGATTACATTTAGTTCCTGTAACTTTCTGTCTGTAAAATACATCTTTTTAGTAGCATTTATTAAATCTAGTGACAATATTTCATGAATAATAACCTGAGATTAACATTCTTAATAAATGGCAGTAAAATAAGCACACATCTGATTGAGGAGTCAGAGTGTTACAACCTGGCATTTACACATTGTGTGGCGTTGGGGTTGTCCGACTTTTTGTGTGGCCATAAACGCAACACTGGCTAAGTGTCATGAGTGCGTGTGTTGGTGCAGGTGAGAGAGCGAGCGGCTTCTGTTGAAACGACGAATGACAAAGTTGGTTTAAGCCTGGTTTGTATGGCAGAAAATTACCAGTTTTTATAGATAAAAGTTTTTTTGACTCATGTTTTTGGTGTGGTTACAAACAGTTTTGCTCAATAAAGTGATTGATGTAATTCCTGTCCGTAAAGTGTCTCGACAGACGATAATTGAACTGTGTTGACTAAGATTGTTTTATTCATCGGGGCCACTCTTGTTGTCACTTGTCACTCATAGAGTTGCATTGCAAAATCATACAGAATAAATTGTAATGTGTTTATTTTGTTTAAAGTTCAGATGGGATTTTTGATTTTCTGCCCAGCATTAATTTGCTGTGCGCAGAGGACGCGTGAGCAGTGCGCAATTGCGCAGGCGCGCACCTTAGAGGGAACGTTGGATGTGACTTTAAGGTTTTACTACTTACGTATAAAATACTACACGGTCTAGCTCCATCCTATCTTGCCGATTGTATTGTACCATATGTCCCGGCAAGGAATCTGCGTTCAAAGAACTCCGGCTTATTAATGATTCCCAGAGCCCAAAAAAAGTCTGCGGGCTATAAAACGTTTTCTATTCGGGCTCCAGTACTATGGAATGCTCTCCCGGTAACAGTTAGAGATGCTACCTCAGTAGAAGCATTTAAGTCCCATCTTAAAACTCATTTGTATACTCTAGCCTTTAAATAGAACCCCTTTTTACACCAGTTGATCTGCCGTTTCTTTTCTTTTCTCCTCTGCCCCCCTCTCCCTTGTGTGTGTGGGGGGGGGCACAGGTCCGGTGGCCATGGCTGAAGTGCTGGCTGTCCAGAGTCGGGACCCGGGGTGGATCGCTCGCCTGTGCATCGGTTGGGGACGTCTCTGCTCGGGATGGTCTCCTGCTGGCCCCACTATGGACTGGACTCTCACTATTATGTTAGATCCACTATGAACTGGACTTTCACTAATATGTTGGATCCACTATGGACTGGACTTTCACAATATTATGTCAGACCCACTCAACATCCATTGCATCTGGTCTCCCCTAGAGGGGGGGGGGGTCACCCACATATGCGGCCCTTTACAAGGTTTCTCATAGTCATTCACATCGATGTCCCATTGGGGTTGTGAGTTTTTCCTTGCCCTTATGTGGCTTGTGCAGCCCTTTGAGACACTTGTGATTTAGGGCTATATTAATAAATTGATTGATTGATTGAAACACTGCGCATTCTACCTGTCCGAGCCTCCATGAACTGGGCTCTCTGGTTCGGTCCGCTGAATGACGACACCACAATCTTGTAGCGCCGCCCCGGGGTCAAAGAGGACAGGCGGTGATCTCGAACATGGCTGGCCAACGTGGCCGCAGGGAAAACACGCGTGTCGTTGAAGAGTAACGTGACCTGCACACACGAAACATAGCTGAGCTAGGCTAGGCTAAACTAAGCAAGGCTATGACTGAGCAGCACAGAATGGTCATGTAATGAACCCAAGTCCACCGTGATCCCTGCATACCTCATAGTGGTCCACATCTCCTGGGGCGGGGCTCCAGGTGACGGTGAGGTCACATGATCCTACGTTGCTTAGCGACAGATTGGCCACAGCAGCTGGAACTGAGAGAAATGACCAAAAATTGTGAGGAACTTGTCAAGAATTTTACACAACCTGCTGGGACTCACGTGTGCGCCCATCTGTAGACACACTGCTGACGTGAGCGCCGCTCCATGTTTCCACGGTTACGGTGTAAAGCCTGCCTGGCGTCAGAGACCAGAAGACGCACTCACTGCGGCTGGACGCCACACTCTGGTTCTGCAGAACACTGTGGTTGTAGGAGATGAGAACCACGTAGTTGTCCAAGTCTCCGGCTGCGTGTCGCCAGTACACCTAACAGGAAGTGACATTACAGCTAATGCTAATTCTAACTGACTGTATTGTTTGCTCTAATTAGGAGGTAACACACCTTGAGAAAGTCCTCTCTTGCCGAGTGTACGGCGGTAGGATTCTGCACGGTGGCAGGTTCTGTTACGCAGAAAGATAACAAGACCCAAATGTTTCTCTGAGTCAACCATAGCAGTGAAACGGACTAGGATGGAGCCAAGCTTTCGTACGTGTGCGTGCTTGAACTTGGGTGGCGTTCTCCAGGCTGCCGCTCCTTGTCACTATGACGACCGTGTATAGTCGCCCGGCCACCAGCGAGCTGAAGGAGCACTCGGGCAGCGAGGAGCGCGACACGGCGAGCGTGTGGACGTTCCGACTGCCGTCCTGAAGCCGGACCAGGTAACTGTCGACAGCGCCCACCGCGGGGCTCCAGGACACATGCAGGGTGTCCGGCCTGCCCGCGTTGACCACAGTTACCTCGGCAACAGATGCTGGGGCTGGAAATAAAGTGATTAAGACTTAACATGCCTGACCTTAGAGCAAAATTCTGCACTCACCCGTTCTTGCCTCCAAGCTTGTGGCTTTGGACTCCACACCCCCACTGACAGTGACGGCCTGCAGCCTGTAAAGGGCGCCTGGCGTTAAACCCGCCATCAGGAAGGAGGCGGAGCTAGAGGGAAGACTGTGGTTGTGAACCACTACGCTGTGGAAGATCACAGAGAAACAATAACATGTTTGCTCCGCTAAACTAAGCTAAGCTAAACTAACACACCCATCCTTGAGAAGCACGACTGTGTAGTAGTCCAAGTCTCCACGCGGTTTTTCCCATGACGCCAGCAGGCTGTCCACGCCGACGCTGCGTAGCGTGATGACGCTCAACGCCATGGGAACTGTGGACAACACACTTCCGGTCAGGAGGGTGCGCTTTCACAGTTGCAAAGAGAAGAAGAAAAATTGAACAACCTGTTCGCCCCTCCACAGACACTGACGTGCTGAGCATCGCGCTCCTGGTCGTCACAGTGATGGTGTAGCGCCTCCCAGGGGTGAGGACGTTGAAAGTGCACTCTCTCATGTTAGGCTCCACCTCCCTGGTATCTATGGCGATGTCACCTACAGGGCCACACGTTCGTCAGTCGAGATGTAGTTGTGACAGTGGTCAGTGGGTGTGGCTACCGTGGCGAAGAGTCAGCAAGTAGCTGTCACGTGACCCAGAGGGGGCGTGGTTCCACATGGCGCTGAGGGAGGTTTCGTCTGCGTGTCGGATGTGGAGGTTGCACGCCGGCGCCGGAGCTGCCCACATCACCACAGAATGGTGTCAGTTTTCACGCCAAGTTAGGTGCAAAACAAATGCTCCTCTCACCTGTCGCGCCGTCGCAGCTGCTCTCGGCTGCCATGCCGCCGCTCTCGACCCTCAGCGTTGCTCTGTAAGTCCTTCCAGAAAGTAGCCCCGCCCCGACAAAGGTGAAGTTGACAGCTTCCTTGTTCACAGCGGTGCTAACTAATTGCTGGGAGCCATTGTATAAGAAGAGCCTGTAGCTGTCCCAGTGACCAGCAGGGGGCGACCAGGACAGCAAGAGACCCCCGATGGAGGAGGGGCTCAGGGCGAGGAGAGATGCCGGCGCCGGGGCTGCATGCCACACAAGGACAGGGTTATTAAGCTGGCGGGAAAGAAGACAAGAAGTCGGTCCTATCACACCTGTTTGAGCGCTGATCTCTGATTGGTTGAGCAGCTCGCCGCTACGAGAGGTCACCGTAACCCGACAGGCCGAGCCAGGGGTCAGCTGATCAATGACGGCCCCCGTAGCGTCAGGAGGAAGACTCGTCTTATGCGCGCTCGTGTTGTTGGACCGCAGGGAGACAACCAGAGCGTCCACGTCGCCTTCGGGCCGTTTCCATGACAACCATAATGAGGTGCTGTTGCTGTCAGCTGAGAGGTTGCCCACGGCAGACGGGACTAGAGACAAAACATTAGGGACGTTACACTTCAAATCATCCGACCACCTTTACTGCTTCCTCCCTTCCCACCTGTCTGGGCCTCGATGGTCGTGCCGTTCTGCAGCCCGCCTGCCTCCGTCGCCATGGTAACGTTGTAGCGTCTCCCCGGAATCAGGCCGACGAGCGTGTGTCGCGTGGCCGTGCTCTCCAACAGCAGACGGGCTAGTGGGAGGGGTCACAAGGTCACACAAGCTTTTTGCTCATTGCACAGAGTGCAGAAAGTGTGACGTCACATACCGGAATCCTCTAGGCGGTCGGCATGTTCCCTCCACAGCAGCCTGAAACGCTGTGTCCTGCCCGGGCCCGCCTGCCAGGAGAATCCCAGGCTGTCACAGGACCTGGAGGTCACACACAAACCCGCTGGCGCCGAAGGATCTGAAACGCACACACACACAATGAACAACTTGCAATCATATACATATACACACACAGAATGTATACAGTCAGTCTTATTATGGTTCTCTGCTGCCCCTAGTGGTCAAAGTGGGACACTGGCGGCGCTACAACGTTTTTGAAGATCACACAACTTGAGAAAAAGTTCCATCATGAACATTTATATAACAATGTTTACTTTGGGTGTAACGGTGTAAAAGTCAGAGTCCTTACAGGATGGTGAAAGCAAACACACACCATAGAACAATGGAGGACAGGAAATGAAGCTCAGCCCTGCATGGAAACACAACAACTTCTGTTCTGGAGACCCTCCAACACTCCACACACACACTCCACACACACACTCCACACACACACTCACACACACACACACACACACACACACACACACACACACACACACACACACACACACACACACACACACACACACACACACACACACACACACACACACACACACTATCGCCGCCAGTCAGCCGCTGTACACTTCCTGCCGCCAATCAGAGTTCGGTGGCAAGGGGAAGCTTCATTAGCGAGGAGACGTGCGACCTGGAGGTCACACCATGTTGTGTGACTTCCCAAGAGGCCACATATTAACTTTGATTGTTCTTCAGAACTCACTGGTGTGCACGGTGATGTTGGCCGCGTCCTCGCCGCTACCGGACCGAACCTGCAGCATGAACGCGCTCCCTGGTTCCAAATAATGCAACCCGCAGGTGAAGACTCCTCCCTCGTCATCCACCTGTCCACCATTTCCTGTTAGCCCAGCGATGACGTCCGGCGGTCCCTCCATGCACTCTGTGCCATCGCCGCGGCCGTCCAGCGACGTCACCGCAAAGGAGCAGCCGCGTCCAGGTGTGCTGAGCGTTAGCTGCACCCAATCCCAGTTGGACGCCACCTTGGAGACGGAGACGCTACACTGACTTGATGGTTTGTCTGCGGGAGCCGAGCGGGTCAGACCCTGACGGACAGATGGATAGATCCTCATCATTATCATCATCAACACTTGAATAGCAAGTCATGTTTCGTGTTTAAAAAACATCAATAGCGGCCCTAAAAAAACAAACATTCAAGATGAAAATGATGATTCAAATGCCATACCTGCAGCACCTGCATCAACGTGAAGACCCGCCAGCACAAATGAGTCCACTTTTGACACCTCGGCATTTTGTCTCTTTGTGGCGTCCACCATAATCGTCTAGTCGCTCTGCTCGAAGCGTCCAGCGAACAGCAGCACCACAGTCTGAGTGCGCGACTCCCAGTTCAGCCTTTCCTGCTTCTCTTTGTCCGCCTCTTCCTGTCCGCCACTAAGAGACTATAAATAACACGTCAGAAAACCTTTCACTTCTTCGGCCTTTTCATGTCCTCCATTGTCTTCCATCGACTTTCCCTTTTGTAGCCTTTCTGTCACTTTTAATAACGCAGGTTTGATAATATTTCACCGCACATTCATCGTTGAAATGAAAAAACTGCGAAGACGAAGGTCATCACCTCACCTCAGACATTCCTTGTCATGTGGACCAAATCTGTGTGAAGTTGCCCTTCCCCCACACCTTGTCAAAAGCTCCCCAAACGTGTCCTCATCACTTGTGCTGGTTTGTGCTTTACATATTTTTGTTTGTGCTGTTACGGTTTTTAAGTTATTCTAAAATGTTCTGACTAGGGATGTCATCCACACACACCCCAAACGTGTTTCATTTGTTTTTGCGTTTGTGCTGCAAATGTTTTTTTTAATCTATCATGGTTTTATGCTATTCATTTTTTAGGTTTTATAACCAGCCTCACCCCCCACACCTTGTCAAAGTGTCTCCAACTGTGTCCCAATCGTTTGTGCAGCAATTTTTTTTGTCTATTGAAGGATGGATGGATGGATATTTTTTATGTTATTAACATTTAATGATTTAGAACCAAGCCCCCCCCTTCCGCCTTGTCAAAACCTTCACAAACTTTTCCCATTTCTTTCGTGCTGCAATTTTTTTTGGTCTACTTTAGTTTTTAGGTTAATGTTTTAGAGTTTTCATGTCATTAACGTGTTATTATTCATAACCCCCCCATGTCAAAATCCCCCCAAACTCGTCCCATTCGTTTGTGCTACAATTTATTTTACTATTAAAATTTTTATATTAACATTTAATGATTCATAACCAGCCCTCCCCTCTCTTCCCCCTTTAAAAAACATTTTCCAAACGTTTCCCATTCAATTGTGCTGCAATTTTCTTTGTCTAACTATTATAGTTTACATGTTATTTTAAATGTTTTATGATTCATAACCAGCCTCATAAAACGGTAATAACATAAAAACTATAATAGTTAAACAAAATAATTTGCAGCACAAACAAATGGGACACGTTTTGACAAGGTTGGGGTGCTGGTTACAAATAATAACACGTTAATAATGGACAGACCATAAAACATTAAGAACACAAAAACTATAATAGTTAGACAAAAAAGATTTGCAGCACTAACCCAACACAAGCGATTGGGATAAGTTTGGGGAGATTTTGACACGGTGGGGGTGGGAGGGCTGGTTATGAATCATAAAACGTGCCAACTTCTCACAGGTGTGGACCAATACTGCTGATACATAGTGTGATCTACTGCCCCCTATAGGTTGTTCACAGTATACAAACGACAAGTCACTCCATTAGTTTTTATAATTGACTTTAATTTGGGTTTGTGTCAACAAGTCAATTATCTTTAAAAACAACATACGCGTACACGCTTACCATCTCGTGCTCAGACGTTTAAATAAGGTTCATTGGAATTGAAGCAAACAATTACAGAACGATGAAAGTAAAGAAAAACATTTTTTAAATGTTACACTCTGTTTGACATTATTGATACGTCAACTTAAAGTGCTAATTTAGCCAAACAGCTGCTAGGCACACTAAAAATATGTGAAAAGAGTAAAAAAATAAAGTTTTTATTCACTAAAATAAATTAATTTACAATCAAAGAGATGCCTGCACCAGTTTTATGTTCAAATGAAACTCCAGATAGCCACTAGATGCTATAAGTAGCTAGCAGGCTATGCTAACATGTTACTAGAGTGACGTTTACACAAACATAACAACGTCCAGAGACTAAAACTTCTAACTTCCTCCCAAAAATGTACCTTCCCTCTTCTCGTGTCCATCTATGTCAACAGGCTCCTCCGTCTAAATGTCAGTCCCCGCCTGCCGAGATCTTGTTGCCACAGATGTTCATCGGCCATTTTGAGCGGAGAGCCGGGACTGGTAAAGGCTCAAGGCGTGATGAACAAAGTGGTACTGCTCGCCGGTCTGGATCATTCCGCCCCTGACACAAGCACAATGCTTCAGCTGCTGCCCCCTGTGGCCCGGAAGCCACATGACAAGCGTCTCACCTGTCCACCCGGAGCTGGCACACGATGCCCAACAGGTCCACCGCGTCCTCCGCCTCCAGCTGCCGGCAGCCGATGGCGGCAGCGATGAAGCAGCCTGTACGTCCGATCCCGGCACTGTTAGCGAGGCAAACGGGAGGCGAAGTGAGTCAAGGTGAGGCGACACAAGACCCAAGCTGTGTGCTGATTACCTGCAGTGGACTATGACGGGCCCCGCGGGGGATGCCGCCCGCCGCTCCGCCTCCACGTCATCCATCAGCTGCAGCAGGGGCACAGCCGAGTCGGGCGTCTTGTGGTCGGGCCACGACGTGAACCAGTAGTGCTGCAGCACGTGGGTTCGATCCTTGTACTACACACACACACACACATCAGCGCCCAAAATGACCACACAAACCGCATCAAAGGTGCTTGGAGGCGTGTACCTTGAGTGAGAGGCGGCGAGCTGTGTAGTGTTCACTCTTTCGCACACCGCTGACCGCCACTTCCACCTTCCCGTAGATTCCCCGCCTCTCAGGCCAGTAGAGGACACACTTCTGTGGACGACCAGAGCATTAGGCCCCGCCCACCCACGCCGTGTGACTTTCAACACACCTCCTTCTTCTCCTTGAGCTTGGTGATCATGACGATGGCGGGCGCCGCCTCCTGCCACGCCATCAGCCAGAAGTCATCCACCGTGTTGACCATGGGGCCTTGCGTGGCGATGAAGGCCTTCTCGCTGCCACGGTAACCCTGGGACAGGAAAATATTTTATTTTGAAAGGATGTGTGAACGTCAGCCGTTCAAATGGTCTTTTGCATTCTCATTGCTTCCTGATAGGAAATGTCTACTGTCGAACAACTTTCACTGTACACACACACGCGCACACACAAAAATGAAGAAAACATCAGATAAGAGGAGTGGACTACCGACCCGCACGTAGTTGGCGTTGATGTAGGAGCTCAGCGGGTCGGCACTTCCTCTGGAATGCAGGTGAACTCTGGTGTGAGGGTCTGGGAGACAAGGAGAGAACATTTTGATTGGTGGGAAGGAAGGAAGGAACTCCGCCTTACACAACAATGTCAGGACTGCAGGAGGAGGCCACTTCCTGGTCGCCTAGCAACAAGGACTCACTCGGCAGGATGGTCTTGTATCGATTCTTGGTCCCGTAGTTGGAAATGTCCAGCTGTTTTCGGTCGGTGAAGTTCATCGGGATCTCCTGGAATGTGAAACAGCATTTGAAGCACACACACACACACACACACACACACACACACAAACACACAAACACATGCACACACACTTACAGAGAACTCGGCGTGCAGCCTTTGTGTGTCATCGATGATGTCACGGAGCTGTTGCGGTGTGAGCGGCCGGCTGGCGGCGAGCAGGTACTCGCGGGCTGCCGTCTCCCTGGGTGTTGCCACGGCAACGTTGAGAGGCTCCACCGAGGCCAGCGCCGACATGTCCAACACCAGCGAAACGTTGGAGCCGCGCCTGAGGAGAACGTTTCCTTCTTTAAGAGGTCCTACTTGCTCATTTATGTTTCTTCAAATACAATACTACATAACTATATAACCGTGTACATGGTACATCTGCATTCTTCTCCTCTTGGCCGACGAGCTTAGATTCCTACTCTCTTGCGAATGGTCAAGGGCAAAAGGTCTAAAAAGTTGCAAATGTAGGATAGGAACCTTTAAGGAGGGACTATCTACATGGCGGAAACCATATTTTTTCGCGAGTCATGGCTTCTCCTCACAAGAATTTGATTGGCTGCTGTCCAGGACACCCCCACACCACACACACACTAATGGTAGATTTTTGAGATCATGCGCTCACCTCTCTTGTAGTCCTGAGGCAGGTTTCATCCTGAAGGGGGAGGGGCAGGTTTTCAGCTCATTTATTACCGGGGCAACGCTGACCGGGGGAGGGGGGTCAATGTTGTTGATGAAAGGCACAGGAGCGGGGCTGGAGGGACGTCAACAGGAAGTAAATGCACATAGCAACATGGTGCACAAATGAATGGCAGCTTCAGCTCACCTGGACGGAGGGAAAACTGTGATTGGTTGCTGCTGGAGAGTGGGCGTGGCAAAAGACCCCTTCGTTTGGACCATGCTCCCCAAGGTTACCGCCTGGCGACACCATTCAAACATAAACGTCACCTTAAATTGTGGCGATGAGTGCAGTACCAGCAATACCTTGTTGACCTTTGACCTATGAGCACAGTCAGGCGTGACCTTAGGGGTAAAGTAAAAGTAAGGAGGCGGAGCTTTGAGTTGTTCAGAAGAGGTCTTCTCCTTCAAGCGAAACAACACCTGCGAGAAAGAATGAGCTGATGTGAGGGCGCCCTCTGCTGGATCAATCAGGACATCGCCATCCTTACCATCAAGCAGGTGATGAAGATGATGAAGACAGCGAGGAAGAGGACGGCGGCGTAGTAACTTTCTTCCGTCAACACGTGGTCACGCGGCTCACCCTGCAGGATGTTCTTCTTTGGGTGACAAAGAGGAGGTGAAGCAGCGTTACCATGGAAACTAAGGGGCGGGGACGACACAAACCTCTGTTGAGACTTCAGTGATGCCAAAGTGCGCCAAGTGCCGGTGAAGGACCCGGACGTTCAGCGCCCGGATGACCTCCTCGGCTGAGCGGGGCTCAGAAATGTCCGGCCTATCAGACGACACAAAGAGCTCCACGCCGTTCTTCTCTTCCTGTAAGAGCCGCCAATCACTCAATCAGCCAATCCAGGCACACCTTGATAACGCACTGAAGGCGTGTCCTCACATTCAGACGGTTGATGTGGACGCGTCCGATGGGAACGCCCAGTGCTGCTGCCACGCCCCCCCGAAATTTAGCAAGAAGGCCAGTGTTGAGCCTCCTGACGTCCACGGCCAAAAACTGAAGCAAAGACACATCAACAACATGACACATGACATTATAACACAACTACCGTACTTGACAACACACACACACACACACACACACACCTGTCAGGCAAAGCTCAGGGAGCTTACAGAGGGTGGGGCTAAACAAGCTTCCTGATTGGCTGCTGCCCAGCAAACACCATGATCCCACTGAGCTTCTTGTCAGGATCAACTTTTATTCTTGTCTCACACGCATACAAACACACACTTAGTGTGGTGATGTGCGAATCGAAACTGAAATATCGATAACCCCGATACCAGACCTTTATGCTCCAATAACGATTCTCAAATCAAACTATCGATACTTTTGATACCTTAGTTATTTGAGATAATGTATATCATTAAAAAGGAACACATTGTAGAGTAACTAAACCATTGAGATCTCGTCTAATTGAATTTGGATTTTTCTTAGCTATTGGCCATAATGCTTTGTATTTAACAAATAGTTTTCATAAAACACCGACAGAGACACTGAAAAGGTGTGTCATTGTTTGTGCTATGGTGCCATCTTTTGGACGGGTTCGCTCATTGAAGGTGCTGCGGGTTGAAAATGTACTTCCTGTTTCGTGCCTTAAACCGGAAGTATATCCCGTTTTGTCTATTATTCGTCTATAGTGTTTCCGCTTGAAAGGTTTCTTCATTCATCACTCAAAGCAACGTTTGTAAGTTTTACAATATAACTAAAACAATTCTTGCTTAATAAACTATCCTGTGTGTGATGTCTTAAGGAGTGTTTTCATTCATACTTGTACGCGCTATCGTAATCAAGCTAGCGTCGTTATTATTAGCGAAAATGCTAACACATTTAAAAGTGTCTGTGTAAGTATTATTAACTTACAATGGCATTTTTATTATTATCTTAGTTTCGTAAATTTACCAAAACGTCACCGTAGAGTTATTGAGTCTATTTAGCTGATTGAAGAGCTAACTTCCGCAACTAGTGGGTCCATGACGATGACTTCAGCTTTGTTTGATTAGCCGTTTTACTGCCAAATGACAGACACCGTTTGGAAACAGTAAATAAACATTTACAAAATATTTCGCACTGGTATATATCTGAGACTTGTGGTCCGTCAATCCACCCATTCATCTTCTTCTGCTTATCCAAGGTCGGGTTACGGGTGCAGCAGCCTAAGCAGAGAACCCCAGACTTCCCTCTCCCCAGCCACTTCGTCCAGCTCCTCCTGGGGGATCCCGAGGCGTTCCCAGTCCAGCCGGGAGACATAGTCTCCTCAACGTGGTCTCCTACAGGTCGGATGTGCCCTAAACAAATCCTGAGGGAGGCGTCGGGAGGCATCCTGACCACATGCCCGAACCACCTCATGTGGCTCCTCTCGATGTGGAGCAGCAGCGGCTTTACATTGAGCTCCTCCCGAATGACAGCGCTTCTCACCCTACCTCTAAGGGAGAGACCCGCCACCCGACGGAGGAAACTCATTTCATCCGCTTGTACCCGTGATCTTGTCCTTTCGGTCATAACCCAAAGCTCATGACCATGGGTGAGGATGGGAAATTAAGAGCTTTGCCTTCCGACTCAGCTCCTGCTTTACCACAACAGATCGGAACAGCTCATGGTTTGGTGAAACTAATATATGTAAAAATATGTATTTCTTCTCAAATTTGGTGGTTCCGGCTTAAATACCTGGGCGCTCTATAGCCCGGAAAGGTTGTTACTTTTTCGTTTGCCTCGGGTAAATACGAAATGCGCAAGCAAGAAAATGACTGCCAATCAAAATGAGTCACTCAGAATTATAACACAGCAAGTGCATGAATCCTTTTGTTGTAAGCTATTTGCAGACACTACATATAGAGTTGAATATACAGGTAGATAAGATAACACATTCAGTGCAAAAACACTATCATTTGTTTTGCCCATTTGGAGATAATTTCTTAAGAGCACTTGAAATACACTACTTTTTAAATTTTACCAGACACTTTAAATATATATATCCATCCATCCATCCATATACACAAATAATCAGTATTGTCGATACCAGCCTGAATTTTACTCGGTATCGGATCGTAAAGAAAATTAGTGGTATCGCACTTACCATGGTAACCAAGTGGTGTGCAGACACAGTGGCATGCTCCAGGTGCACGTCGTCAACATGGGGATGATGACGATGACGATTATGATGATGAAGGTGGTGAGGTTCCTGCTGCAGGTTGGAGTCCAGCTGAGTGTGTGCAGGAGGAGGGCGTGGTCTAAAGTGGAGTGGCAGCTTATGGTCGCCAGAGGACGACTCTGAGGAGAGGCGTTACACATTCTGTGACAAACTATAAACATTCCAGAACATTCAGACAGCTAAAGGCTATTTCTTAACAGTAAGAGCATCACATCATTCGTCAAAGACATCACCACTAGAGATGTCCGATAATATCGGCCGGCCGATATTATCGGCCGATAAATGCTTTAAAATGTAATATCGGAAACTATCGGTATCGGTTTCAAAAAGTAAAATTAATGACTTTTTAAAACGCCGCTGTACAGAGCGGTACATATCCGGTAAAACACGGACGTAGGGAGCAGTACAGAGCAGTTGCGTTTTCCAGTCAGCAGCCCCTCCCCTCTCCCTTCTCCCCTCTCTCACACACAACACAGGAGTTGACGACTGCAGCATGAGAGGTTTACTGGCGACGCTTGATGACCTCATCGAACCGCCGCGAGCGTAGCATAACAACAAGAGTGTGTTGTTGCCGGTGCTGTAGCTGTGACTAGCAAGCCAGCTCGCTCGGTGACTGACTAACGGCACCATGTCTATGATTTGGGATTATTTTAAAGTGTGTCTGACGGATAAAAAACTGGCAATTTGCAATGACTGCAAAAAGTTGGTTATGTGAGGAGGAACCAAGACGTCTTCCATTAATACAAGCAATTTGATCTTCCACCTCTTCAAGAATCATAAGGAGATACACGATGAATACAAGCGGAAGATGGATGAAAAGCACCGAAAGCAGCTTGCAGTGAACAGAGGTGCCCTGTCTCAACGCAGCATTTCAGAAGCTATGGCTGACTGCTAGGCCACTTCAAGCACTCACCACTAGCTTGCAGCACATTTGTATTACTCATACAAATACGTTAGAGCAGGGTAGATTGAGCCCAGTTTATAATTTCCTGTTATCCAGTATACCAGGCAGTCTACTAAAGGAGGACTATGTTATTGTTTACTTTATTACTCTAGTATACTCTGGACTGAGGCTGTGTGCCTTCATTGTTTTTGTAGCTGTTGTTTTGAGGCATGTTTAAAAAAAATAAATAATAATGCACTTTGTGAAAGTCAAAGTATAGTATTTCCCATAGTTGTAGTGGGTATCAGGATTATCTCAGGGAGAGCAAGTCCCAAATTCCAAGCTGCTGTTTTGAGGCATGTTAAAAGAAATAATGCACTTTGTGACTTCAATAATAAATATGGCAGTGCCTTGTTGGCATTTTTTCCATAACTTGAGTTGAAGTTGTTCTTTTATTTTGGAAACCTTGTTACTTTGTTTAATGAATACAGCGGGGCATCACAACAAAATTAGGCATAATAATGTGTTAATTCCACAACTGTATATATCGGTATCGGTTGATATCGGAATCGGTAATCAAGAGTTGGACAATATCGGAATATCGGCAAAAAAGCCATTATCGGACATCTCTAATGACTAGGGCTGCGAATCTTTGGGTGTCCTACGATTCGATTCAATATCGATTCTTGGGGTCACGATTCGATCATAAATCGATTTTTTTTTCTTCGATTCAGCGCAATCCTCGATTCAAAAACGATATTTTTCCAATTCAAAACAATTCTCTATTCATTCAATACATAGGATTTCAGCAGGATCTATCTACCTACGATTTTGTAAAAAGCTTTTATAATTGTAAAGGACGATGTTTTATCAACTGATTGCAAAAATGTACATTTGTTTCAACTATTAAATGAACCAAAAATATGACTTATTTTATCTTTGTGAAAATATTGGACAGTGTGTTGTCAAGCTTATGAGATGCGATGCAAGTGTAAGCCACTGTGACACTTCTTTTTTATTATTATTTTTTTTATATAAATGTCTAATGATAATATCAATGAGGGATCTTTAATCGCTGCTATGTTGAAATTGTAACTAATATTGATACTGTTGTTGATAATATTCATTTTTGTTTCACTACTTTTGGATTGTTCTGTGTCGTGTTTGTGTCTCCTCTCAATTGCTCTGTTTATTGCAGTTCTGAGTGTTGCTGGTTTTTGGAATTGGATTGCATTGTTATGGTATTGCTGTGTATTGTTTTGTTGGATTGATTAATTTAAAAAAAAAGAAAAAAAGAAAAAAAAAAAATCCATCCATCCATTTTCTACCGCTTATTCCCTTCGGGGTGGCGGGGGGCGCTGGAGCCTATCTCAGCTACAATCGGGCGGAAGGCGGCGTACACCCTGGACAAGTCGCCACCTCATCGCAGGGCCAACACAGATAGACAGACAACATTCACACTCACATTCACACACTAGGGCCAATTTAGTGTTGCCAATCAACCTATCCCCAGGTGCATGTCGATTTTTGAAAAATGAGAATCGATACTGAATCGCACAACGTGAGAATCGCGATTTGAATTCGAATCGATTGTTTTTCCCACACCCCTACTAATGACCACTTGTGGAGGAAACACAGGAGGCAAGACTTCTCCTCCCTAGCGACAGCATCCTGGTTGCTATGACAACCCTGAGCTGAGACTGCTCTGATTGGACGGAGCGGTCAGCTCTGCGAGCATGTGAAGAACCGCCGGCCAATCCCAGGTCGAGTTGGAAGAGAGCTAATTAACCCGCTAACACACACACAAAATACACTCACACATTACCCAGGTTCGCGTTCTTCAACGTTTGTCCAAATAAATGTGTGTTTTTAGAGGTCGTTAGCATTGCTTCATTAATGTTTGTTTAGAGACCACCATGTTAATGTGGCTAGCTCGCACACTAGCATGCAAATGTCGCCAACTAGCATCCCAGCAAAGGAAATAATTATCCTTATTAAAATCAAAATAATTAAATAAGAAACCCTTCAGAAGGCTTCCTCGGGAATATTCCAACTGTTCGCCAGACACATTTCCAGCTAAAGGCAAAGTGTTAGCATTTAGCATTAGCATTAGGCTGACATGACAATTGTCCTGTTAGCATAACAGCTATTAGCATAACAACCCACACGGTGAAACAACCTAAGCTTCAGCTTTCACGTTAGCCTCGTGTTGGACTAGAAGCGAGAAGACGAGTGTTCCTACCAGCCTGAAGCAGCCAGCAGAGAAGAAACAAAATCTTCATCCTTCCTGCATTGCACCTCTTTCACCACGAACACACACCTGTCTGCGGCTGGGGGCGTGTGCGTGTGCGTGTGCGCGTGTGTGCTACCGCCTGATTAAAAAGTGGAGACTCAGGAGGATGATGCCTGCTTCAACAATTATACACCAGAAACGGAGAATTGCGTGATATAAATGTCACCCTGTGGACATGACTGGTCATATATGTTTTAGGAGATTATAATGAGGACATCTAGCGGAGAAAAGGGCGAAATGCAGAAAATTATTATCTACAGCATTAAAGTTAAAGTTAAAGTCCCAATGATTGTCACACACACACTAGGTGTGGTGAAATTTGTCCTCTGCATTCGACCCATCCCCTTGATCACCCCTTGGGAGGTGAGGGGAGCAGTGGGCAGCAGCGGTGCCGCGCCCGGGAATCATTTTTGGTGATTTAACCCCCAATTCCAACCCTTGATGCTGAGTGCCAAGCAGGGAGGTAATGGGTCCCATTTTTATAGTCTTTGGTATGACTCGGCCGGGGTTTGAACTCACAACCTACCGATCTCAGGGCGGACACTCTAACCACTAGGCCACTGAGTAGGTACTAGGCCACTGAGTTAGTGTCAAACTCAAGGCCCGGGGCCAAATCTGGCCCGCCACATTATTTTATATGGCCCACGAAAGCCTGGAAATAATATGCGTGAATAAAATGCTTAATATTTATCTAGGGGAGACCGAAAGCAATGGATGTCGAGTGGGTCTGACATAATATTGTGAGAGTCCAGTCCATAGTGGATCCAACATAATAGTAAGAGTCCAGTCCATAGTGGGGCCAGCAGGACACCATCCCGAGCGGAGACGGGTCAGCAGCGCAGAGATGTTCCCAGCCGATGCACAGGCGAGCGGTCCACCCCGGGTCCCGACTCTGGACAGCCAGCACTTCATCCATGGCCACCGGACCTGTGCCCCCCCCCCCTCAAGGAAAAGGGGAGCAGAGGAGAAAAGAAAAGAAACGGCAGATCAACTGGTCTAACAGGGGGGCTATTTAAAGGCTAGAGTATACAAATGAGTTTTAAGATGGGACTTAAATGCTTCTACTGAGGTAGCATCTCTAATTGTTACCGGGAGGGCATTCCATAGTACTGGAGCCCGAATAGAAAACGCTTTATAGCCTGCAGACTTTTTTTGGGCTCTGGGAATCACTAATAAGCCGGAGTTCTTTGAACGCAGATTTCTTGCCGGGACATATGGTACAATGCAATCGACAAGATAGGACGGAGCTAGACCATGTAGTATTTTATACGTAAGTAGTAAAACCTTAAAGTCACATCTTAAGTGCACAGGAAGCCAGTGCAGGTGAGCCAGTATAGGCGTAATATGATCAAACTTTCTTGTTCTATATATATATATATATATATATATATATATATATATATATATATATATATATATATATATATATATATATATATATATATATATATATAAATAAAAGAAATACTTGAATTTCAGTGTTCATTTATTTACACATATACACACATAACACTCATCTACTCATTGTTGAGTTAAGGGTTGAATTGTCCATCTTTGTTCTATTCTCTGTCACTATTTCAGAACACACACATTATACAAATATACATTATAAAATCAATAAGAAAACGGGAGCTCTAATTTGGGAGTCTGAATTAGGATCAGAAGTTCCTATATAAACATTGCACACTCACGTCGCCTTTTTGTATTGATTACTGCAGCTGTGCACTGGATTCATTCACAAATACAAACTACAACTCACAAACACTTTAGAGTTAGGCTCCACCATCAGAATGTGTACTTAAACTTATAAAGATCACATGGATATTATTCAGTGAGTTGATTCACCAAAACTAACCTGTTATACAGGAGGAAAAAGCACAAGGGACGTTTCAATTGTTCACAGACTGGTCGCTCTCATCAGAATGACAAGACACTTCCGGTCTGCAGGTGATAGCATTCAATTGGGAAGAAACGCCCTACTGCCCCCTACTGACCAATGTGAATACTGATAAATGTGTAATGACAGCTCCAAAAACGAATTCAAACCACAAAATAAAATAAATAAATCAACACAAAAATGTGACACATTATGGGTGGGTCACATATGCATGTACAGTAGATGGCAGTATTGTCCTGTTTAAAAGTGTCACAACATCGCTGTTTACGGCAGACAAACTGCTTTACGGTAGACGAATACTTGACTGCTGCTGCTGTGTGTTGTTACCGCGCTGGGAGGACGTTAATGAAACTGCCTAACAATAAACCCACATAAGAAACCAAGAACTCGCCCTCGATCATTAGCTGTTTATGTTGTGGGAAAGCGGACGTGTGAACAGGCTGTCAACACGTCACTCAGGTCCGCATGGAGCTGGAGGGGGCGTGGCCTCCAGCTCCGCCTGAATTTCGGGAGATTTTCGGGAGAAAATTTGTCCCGGGAGGTTTTCGGGAGAGGCGCTGAATTTCGGGAGTCTCCCGGAAAATCCGGGAGGGTTGGCAAGTATGGCCCCAACCACCGATTGGTACCGGGCCGCACAAGAAAAAAAATAAAAAATAAATATATATATATTTTTTCTTTTTTAATTAAATCAACATAAAAACACAATATATACACTATATATCAATGTATATCAATACAGTCCGTAAGCACACATGATTGTATTTCTTTATGAAAAAGAAAAAAACAAAAACAAAAAAAAACTAACCAACCACGCTCCGTACTTCTCCCTACGTCCGTGTACACAGCGGCGTTTTAAAAAGTCATGAATTTTACTTTTTGAAACCGATGCCAATCATTTCCGATATTACATTTTAAAGCATTTATCGGCCGATAATATCGGACTGACGATATTATCGGACATCCCTAATTATCATGTATTCCAAAAATAATTTTTGTTCAAATAAAGATAAATACTGTACTTAAATATCTGCTTGACTTATGCTTTTAAAACAAATTATCAATCAAATTGTAGACTGTAAAATTGACAATAGATTTTACGGTTAAATTCCACAGACTTGAGTTTTTTACAGTGAAATCAACTTTGGTACTGTTTTTTCCCATATACAGGAAGACACTAAAACATTAAAATACAAACAAAAAACCCTTTAAAACAAGATTTTACGGTTTAAAAAAACCCCTGCTAAAAACAGTGGTATTTTTTTTCCATTCCATTCCATTTATTCCATTTTTTTATATGCTGTAAAAAAACACTGTTTTACTTTAAAGTAAAATTTTGATATTTGTTTTTTGCAGCTTATGTAGAAAAATATATTGTTAATGTATTATATAGACATACATGTATTATATATTATGCATTGTTAAATGCGGCCCTCTGAGGGCAACCATAACTACGATGTGGCCCTCAATGAAAACGAGTTTGACACCCCTGATCTACAGCAATAAAAGACATTAACAGTGAGCTGAGGTCACATGTCAGCAGGCATACAATTAAAATCCATCCATCCATCCATCCATCCATCTTCTTCCGCTTATCCGAGGTTAGGTCGCGGGGGCAGCAGCCTAAGCAGGGAAGCCCAGACTTCCCTCTCCCCAGCCACTTCGTCCAGCTCTTCCCGGGGGATCCCGAGGCGTTCCCAGGCCAGCCGGGAGACAGTCTTCCCAACGTGTCCTGGGTCTTCCCTGTGGCCTCCTACCGGTCGGACGTGCCCTAAACACCTCCTTAGGTAGGCATTTGGGTGGCATCCTGACCAGATGCCCGAACCACCTCATCTGGCTCCTCTCGATGTGGAGGAGCAAGTGGCTTTACTTTGAGCTCCCCATAGGTGGCAGAGCTTCTCACCCTATCTCTAAGGGAGAGACCCGCCACCCGGCGGTGGAAACTCATTCCGGCCGCTTGTACCCGTGATCTTGTCCTTTTGGTCATAGCCCAAAGGTCATGACCATAAGTGAGGATGGGAACGTAGATCGACCGGTAAATTGAGAGCTTTGCCTTCCAGCTCAGCTCCTTCTTCACCACAACAAATCGATACAGCGTCCGCATTAACATGTTTTCAAAAATAAAAACGTGGAAGTAAAAACTATTCTGTTTATTTTTCACATGTACATAAGTATTCACAGCATTTGCTCAATACTTTGTTGATGCACCTATGGCCGCAATTGCAGCCTCAAGTCTTTTTGAATACGATGCCACAAGCTTGGCACACCTATCTTTGGGTAGTTTGGCCCATTCCTCTTTTGCAGCACCTCTCAAGCTCCGTCAGGTTGGATGGGAAGTGTTGGTTTTCATCCAGGATGTCTCTTTCTTGTACAAAACCTAAAACCAGTGAAGTTGGCACGATGTTTAAATCGTAAATGAAAACAAAATACAATGATTTGCAAATCCTTTTCAACCTATATTCAATTAAATAGACTGCAAAGACAAGATACTTAACGTTCGAACTAGAAAACGGTGTTATTTTTTGCAAATATTAGCTCATTTGGAATTTGATGCCTGCAACATGTTTTAAAAAAGCTAGCACGAGTGGCAAAAAAGACTGAGAACATTGAGGAATGCTCATCAAACACTTATTTGGAACATCCCACAGGTGAACGGGCTAATTGGGAACAGGTGGGTGCCATGATTGGGTATAAAAGCAGCTTCCATGAAATGCTCAGTCATTCACAAACAAGGATGGGGCGAGGGTCACCACTTTGTGAACAAATGCGTGAGCAAATTGTTGAACAGTTTAAGAACAACATTTCTCAATGAACTATTGCAAGGAATTTAGGGATTTCACCATCTACGGTCCGTAATATCATCAAAAGGTTCAGAGAATTTGGAGAAATCACTGCATGTGAGCAATTATA
Organism: Nerophis lumbriciformis; assembly: GCF_033978685.3. Taxonomy (NCBI): domain Eukaryota; kingdom Metazoa; phylum Chordata; class Actinopteri; order Syngnathiformes; family Syngnathidae; genus Nerophis; species Nerophis lumbriciformis. The sequence goes on from NC_084552.2 coordinate 54,952,845, forward strand.
TTACGGACCTTCGATCCCTCAGGCGGTACTGCATCAAAAACCGACATCAGTGTGTAAAGGATATCACCACATGGGCTCAGGAACACATCAGAAAACCACTGTCAGTAACTACAGTTTGTCGCTACATCTGCAAGTTAAAACTCTACTATGCAAAGCCAAAGCCATTTATCAACAACACCCAGAAACGCCGTCGGCTTCGCTGGGCCCGAGCTCATCTAAGATGAACTAATACAAAGTGGAAAAGTGTTTCGTGGTCTGACGAGTCCACATTTCAAATTGTTTTTGGAAACTGGACGTTGTGTCCTCCGGAACAAAGAGGAAAAGAACCATCCGGATTGTTTTAGGCGCAAAGTTGAAAAGCCAGCATCTGTGATGGTATGGGGGTGTATTAGTGCCCAAGACATGGGTAACTTACACACCTGTGAAGGCACCATTAATGCTGAAAGGTACATACAGGTTTTGGAGCAACATATGTTGCCATCCAAGCAACGTTATCATGGACGCCCCTGCTTATTTCAGCAAGACAATGCCAAGCCACGTGTTACAACAGCGTGGCTTCATAGTAAAAGCGTGCTGGTACTAGACTTGCCTGCCTGCAGTCCAGACCTGTCTACCATTGAAAATGTGTGGCGCAATATGAAGCCTAAAATACCACAACTGAGCAACTTAAGCTGTACATCAAGCAAGAATGGGAAAGAATTCCACCTGAAAAGCTTCAAAAATTGGTCTCCTCAGTTCCCAAACGTTAACTGAGTGTTGTTAAAAGGAAAGGCCATGTAACACAGTGGTAAAATGCCCTTGTGCCAACTTTTTTGCAATGTGTTGCTGCCATTAAATTCTAAGTCAATGATTATTTGCAAAAAAAAAAAAATGTTTCTCAGTTCGAACATTAAGTATCTTGTCTTAGCAGTCTATTCAGTTGAAAAGGATTTGCAAATCAATGTGTTCTGTTTTTATTTACGAGTTACACAACGTGCCAACGTCACTGGTTTTGGGTTTTGTACATCCCATGCAGTTTGAGTTCCGGGCAAATCAGTCGACCGAAACTGCATGTTGCCTTCTAGTAGACACAATAAAACAAAACCTTGACAATGGAGGTGTAATTGGAGCAATATTCTTAGACCTCCGCAAGGTATTCAATACTTTCAGTCACCCCACGTTACTTACAAAATTAACAACTTTTAAACTGTCGACAGATACTCTGGCCTGGATTATGTCATACCTATCTGGTCGGACCCAATGTGTCCATATTGATAACACAACATCCAGTTTCACTGCTACTGATATTGACCTGCCACAAGGCTCGAACATCAGCCCACTTCTTTTCTCCATGTATATAAACGACCTGCCATCTGTATGTGAGGATGTTAATATCCAGATGCATGCAGATGACACAGTTATTTATACTTAGGGAAAAGATGCTGAAACGGTTGCCAAAAAACTTACAGCAGCCATGGTAGAAAGGTGGCTACATGACTATAGTCTTACGTTAAACATTAAGAAAACGGCAACAATGTATTTTGTAAACAAATATAAAACGTCATCCTTTCCAAATATAACTGTTATAAAGGAAATAACACAAAATGTTAGTGATTATCGTTACCTGGGCGCCGCCCTCAACTGGTTCCGGTCGTACCTAACCGACAGGAGTTTTTGTGTAAAAGTAGACAGTTTTATGTCGTCCACAGCTCCTTTACCACATGAGGTCCCCCAGGGCTCAATCCTTGCCCCAATTTTATTTGCGCTTTACCTTCTCCCCCTTGGTTCTATTTTTAGGAAGTACAGTATTGCATTTCATTTTTATGCCGATGATTGCCAGATTTATTTTCCCATGGCACAAAATAACACGGTTCAACGTCTTATTGACTGCCTGCACGACATCAAAGTCTGGCTTTCAGCTAACTTCCTGAGCCTAAATGAAGACAAAACAGAAGTTATGTTGTTCGGTCCAAGTCGCTCTCCCTCCCCCAACGTTGACCTCGGCACTCTGACCCCGTATCTCAGCGACTCTGTCACAAACCTGGGGGTAAAGTTTGACTCAGATTTTAAATTCGAAAAACAAATCAGCAGCGTCGTTCAAAAAAGCTTTTATCAATTACGCCAAATAGCGAAAGTGAAACCGCTTCTATCAAGACATGATCTTGAGAAATTAATCCACGCTTTTATCTCGACTCGTCTTGATTATTGTAATGCCCTGTATGTTGGCATTAGCCAGGCCTCCCTCGCCCGCCTGCAGCTCGTGCAGAACTCTGCTGCTCGTCTGCTAACACAGACCCGCAGACGTGAGCACATCACCCCTATTTTAGCGTCCCTTCACTGGCTCCCTGTGCGTTACCGAATACATTTTAAACTCCTTTTATTTGTTTTTAAATGTCTAAACAACCTCGCGCCAACCTATCTCTCCGACCTCCTTCAGCCTTACTGCCCCACCCGATCCTTAAGATCAGCCGATCAGCTGCTGTTGACGGTCCCTGACACAAGGCTGAAGCTTAGAGGTGACAGAGCTTTCGCCGTTGCTGCTCCCAAGGTCTGGAACGACCTACCTCTGAGTGTTAGACAAGCCTCCTCTCTTCCTGTTTTTAAATCTCTCTTAAAAACATACTTTTATTCCATGGCTTTTAACACTGAGTGATATCCATCCTGCAATGGCGCCCCATAATACACCTGCTGTGATCCTGTTTTTATGTTTTTATGTTTTTATTAATTCTATTTTAATTATTTATTTTTTATCGTGTTCTGTTTGTGTTGTGTTGTGTTTGCTCGGTACTCGTTTTATCTTTTAACCTGCTCATTGTACAGCACTTTGGCTACCCCTGTGGTAAATTTTAAATGTGCTCTATAAATAAAGTTGATTTGATTTGATTTGATTTGATTTTAGACCCAACACTTGGCTTTAAAAAACATATTAAACAGTTGTGCCAGAGTCTTAAGTTCAACATAAAAATGTTCAAATGTATCAGGAATTCGTTAACACTGGAGTTAGCTCAAAGTTATTTTAATACAATGATTACGTCTCGTTATTATTGTATAACATGTTGGTCGCAGGCAAGCAAAATTACACTGAACCCTTGCACAAACAATCGCTCAAAATTCTTCACAGAAAACCACAACATGTTATGGTCTGATAAGCCGGTTTCGTAAATTGTAAGTTTTTTCTATGCGATCAGGTTTATTAGTAAATACCAAATTCAGCAAGGTTTGGAAGGAATGTGTAATTGTAGTACGGCTGCTTATCATTTGTGTCATGTAGAGGCTGTTTATAATATCCTTAAGTTTCTTTTAACCAGTCCAGATTAGAGTCCGCCATAACGATTTATTATTTCATACTGTGCTGTTTATACAACTGATCAATATGTTTATTCCAATGACTTCCAAAATTGAGAAGCTTCCTGTTAAGTTATCAGACTTTCATAAGCATTTACCATGAATTGATTAAACAAGTTCAAAAACTTATTCGGGTGTTACCATTTAGTGGTCAATTGTACGGAATATGTACTGTACTATCTACTAATAAAAGTCTTAATCAATTCAATCAATCAAAAGCAGATTTGATCTTATTGGAAAATTATGTGCTCACCTCATCACATTTCAATATGGAACAACAGATTTATTTTACAAAGAAACAAATCACTGTATTATGATGGCTGGATGCAGAAAAAGTATATGGTCGGTTGTAGATATTATGGATGCACTGTTAAGAACTGGTCAAGGGGGTGACCCCGGGATGCAGAGACGGGAGGCAAGTTTGAATAACAAAAAAAGAATGCATTTAATAAGTCCAAAAAGTGGAACAAAAAGCGATGGGGCAGAAATGCACACCATGCTAGTGATGGGTCCGGCAACACCGATGCATCGGCGCATGCGTCGAGCTCATAGAGCGAAACCCTGTGTCGGTGCGCGTACCGCTTTTAGAAAGTCACGTGACCGATCATGAGCTGTTTTGGTCACGTGACCGATACGCGAACTGTGTCGCACTGACGCCTCCTCTGTGCCCTGTGAGCGGCTCTTTTCTACAGCCGGAGAAATAATAACTAAGAAGAGAAAGCGTCTAAAATTGAATACGTTGGAAAAACTGTTGTTTTTTTTTAATAAAAATGTGTAAAAAAAAATAAAAAAATTTCCAGGTCCACAAGCATCCTCATTCACAACACGTTCTCTTAGATTTCCATGTTAAGATACATGTTCACATTATTTATTGACTGTATCTAGAAAAGACAAAAAATATATTTTTATTTAAATGAAGTTATGAAATAATCCTAAATGAAATACAATGACTTGGTTTATATTATTGTATATACTAGGTCAGTGGTTCTCAACCTTTTTTCAGCAATGTACCCCCTGTGATTTTTTTTTTAATTCAAGTACCCCCTAATCAGAGCAAAGCATTTTTGGTTGAAAAAAAAAAGACAAAGAAGTAAAATACAGCACTATGTCATCAGTTTCTGATTTATTAAATTGTATAACAGTGCAAAATATTGCTCATTTGTAGTGGTCTTTCTTGAACTATTTGGAAAAAAAGATATAAAAATAGCTAAAAACTTGTTGAAAAATAAACAGGTCATTCAAGTGATTCAATTATAAAGATTTCTACACCTAGAAGTAATAATCAACTTAAAGTGCCCTCTTTGGGGATTGTATTAGAGCTCCATCTGGATTCATGAACTTAATTCTAAACATTTCTTCACAAAAAAAAAAATCTTTAACATCAATATTTATGGAACATGTCCACAAAAAATCTAGCTGTCAACACTGAATATTGCATTATTGCATTTCTTTTCACACTTCTTTTTGACAGACATTTTAGTGACAAACCTGAGCTTGTGCTTCACGGAGTTTATGAACTTAGTCATATTTTGTTGAAGTATTATTCAATAAATATATTTATAAAGGATTTTTGAATTGTTGCTATTTTTAGAATATTTTTAAAAAATCTCACGTACCCCTTGGCATACCTTCAAGTACCCCCAGGGGTACGCGTACCCCCATTTGAGAACCACCATAAGCGGTAGAAAATGGATGGATGGATGTACTAGGTCATAAAATCAATGTCAGTTGAGTCGGTCCATAGGTTGCCTGTAGGGATTTTTAATGTCCAGCAGATGTCAGTATTTAGTGACACAGTATCGACACAGTATCAATACAGTTTTGCAATGTGTCGAAACGCTTCATGACGCCTCATCAACCCATCACTAGAGGCTAGGAAACAAACACAACAAAGTTAGAAATAACAGGACTAAGGAAAAGCAACGTACCAGAACTGGCGAGGCGAAGCAGGCGCATGCACGTGGGAGGTGCAGGATAAAACAACCGGCAGGACCCAGCTGTGGGTGACGAGCTTAAATACTCCTCTGTAGAAATAGGTTGCAGGTGTGCCTTAATTAGTGTCCACCCCTCGCTTGAGACTAATGAGCTAATAAAAGAGAAGGCAGGGAAATAAAAACACAACATGCACAAGGCAACTTACTTAATTAGGAGCAACTCTGCATCAAATTTCACTTTCAGCCACCTCTTTCTGAATTCAAACAATTGCACAAAGCAATGTCAAAACAATTTTAATTTTTGGTTTAAAATAGTTTGCTGTTCTGCTCATTATTAATTACACAATTTATCTTATCGCAATATTTCATTAACGGACGAAAGATGCACTAACCATTTTATTAGATCGTGTCTTACAGTACATTTTTATCTAGGTAAACAAAACAATAATAATAATTATCTCTAAGTTTGATAAAGACACAATTAAAAAAAAATAGATTTATATGTTTCTCTTCCATTACCACCCAAGATGAAATAAACTCACTTTAAAACCATGTAGCACTATATAATGCCTTGCAAAGGTCTATATACACAAATGTAAAAAAAATAAATAAAAAAAAAACTCCCCCAAACATACTGGATTTTAAAAACTACTTCAATTTGTATCTGAAATCCCTAACAATTATAAAAACAAAAAATTCCCAAATTTTTTACTCATTCTGTAAGTCTTTTTAGGTTCTCCCCGTGACTGCGTGGGTTCCCTCCGGGTACTCCGGCTTCCTCCCACCTCCAAAGACATGGAGGTTGATTGGCAACACTAAATTGGCCCTAGTGTGTGAATGTTGTCTGTCTATCTGTGTTGGCCCTGCGATGAGGTGGCGACTTGTCCAGGGTGTACCCCGCCTTCCGCCCGATTGTAGCTGAGATAGGCTCCAGCGGCCCCCGCGACCCCGAAGGAAATAAGCGGTAGAAAATGGATGGATGGGATGGATGGCTTTTGCGATATCTGTTCTCTTGTTTCTTGCTTATTTTATTTTGTTAGAATTTTTATTGAGGGTTGGACTCCGCCAAGGCTGCCCTTTGTCACCGATTCTGTTCATAACTTTTATGGACAGAATTTCTAGGCGCAGTCAAGGCGTTGAGGGGATCTGGTTTGGTGGCTGCAGGATTAGGTCTCTGCTTTTTGCAGATGATTTGGTCCTGATGGCTTCATCTGGCCAGGATCTTCAGCTCTCACTGGATCGGTTCGCAGCTGAGTGTGAAGCGACTGGGATGAGAATCAGCACCTCCAAGTCCGAGTCCATGGTTCTCGCCCGGAAAAGGGTGGAGTGCCATCTCCGGGTTGGGGAGGAGATCTTGCCCCAAGTGGAGGAGTTCAAGTACCTCGGAGTCTTGTTCACGAGTGAGGGAAGAGTGGATCGTGAGATCGACAGGCGGATCGGTGCGGCGTCTTCAGTAATGCGGACGCTGTATCGATCCGTTGTGGTGAAGAAGGAGCTGAGCCGGAAGGCAAAGCTCTCAATTTACCGGTCGATCTACGTTCCCATCCTCACCTATGGTCATGAGCTTTGGGTTATGACCGAAAGGACAAGATCACGGGTACAAGCGGCCGAAATGAGTTTCCTCCGCCGGGTGGCGGGGCTCTCCCTTAGAGATAGGGTGAGAAGCTCTGTCATCCGGGGGGAGCTCAAAGTAAAGCCGCTGCTCCTCCGCATCGAGAGGAGCCAGATGAGGTGGTTCGGGCATCTGGTCAGGATGCCACCCGAGCGCCTCCCTAAAGAGGTGTTTAGGGCATGTCCGACCGGTAGGAGGCCACGAGGAAGACCCAGGACACGTTGGGAAGACTATGTCTCCCGGCTGGCCTGGGAACGCCTCGGGATCCCCCGGGAGGAGCTGGACGAAGTGGCTGGGGAGAGGGAAGTCTGGGCTTCCCTGCTTAGGCTGCTGCCCCCGCGACCCGACCTCGGATAAGCGGAAGAAGATGGATGGATGGATGGAGAATTTTTATTGACCCCATTTTTTTGTATTGTAATTCTGCATCTGCACTGTTTTCTGAAAATTGTAATGGCATGTCTGTTTATAAATAAAGTTTTTTGTTCAACATAAAAAAACAGCCCCAAATTCCCCGCAAAAAAAAAATCCTGCTTGATTCAAATGATCTTCCCGGTATTGACACTCCCTCCCCCCCGCCTACCACGCGCCGGAAGCTACCAAATTTGGGCCTTTGTAGTCATTTTCGGGAAACTCCGCCCTACCCTGCGGGTGACTCTGACCTGTAAAACATGCTCTCTTCCGCTTGCCTCCTCAGTTCTTACCTGACCGACCTACCTACTTGACGACACCGCTGCAGTCTTTTGTGTTTGTATTGTCATCGTTAGTCAAAAAAAAAAGAAGCAAACATGGCTCAAGTGAACAGGTGCCTCAAGTTAACCTTCATTTTGTCCAACCTGTTCTTCGCGGTAAGTTGTTTGTTTCGGTTTAGGTTAAAGATGGCCGCCGTGCCAATAAAAAGTGCGCACTTGCCACACAAAGCTAACAAAGCTGTTATTCTTCTTTCGAAGTAACTTATTTCTACTTGCTAAACAACATTTTGACTTTTTACTCCCTTTCTACCACTTTTAAACATGTTTGTTTGTTTTCTTTTTTTTAACTGGCTTGGGTTTTATCGATGAATATACAAGGTGCAAAGATGGCGTAATTAATAGCTTTAGGGACGCCATTGAGTTAACTTTGATGTACCTTGTTGTTGGTAACGCGTCTAACTCAGACAGATGCGGACGACAAAAAGTTGAGAAGATATGGTATTGACCGTGAAAGTAAAAAAATACAATAAAACACTTTTTTTTTTTTTTTTTGCCATTTTAGATAGTGGGCGTGGTCATCATCTCTCTGGCTCTGCTAATGCAAGTGTTCACACGTGGAACTGATGTAAGAACACACACACACACACACACAGACAAGTTGCGCTGTTTATTTCCCACTGACTTGTCTTCCTGCCGCAGGTGGAAGGTCGTTCCACTGCTCTGATCCTGATGTACGTGGTTGGCACCATCACCATGTTGATCGCCGCTTTGGGAGCGTATGGAGCACACAGCCAGAGCCGAGCCGCGCTCATTGTGGTGCGTCGGTCACACCACGAAGTCCCTCTTCAGAGGGACCAACGTTCCCTTTCTCATCCATGTCATGTTTCTGTGCAGTTCCTGGTGTGCATGGTGATCGGAAGTCTGCTCATGCTGCGCGTTGGCATCCCCTTTGCCGCGTTTCGTCCTGAGGTAGACGCCGCCACCTCGCACCTGCACCGTGGCCGCTGTTCCCAGCATCTCACCCTCTTGACGTTTTGCGCGTGTAGGTGGAGAGCATGATGGAGGACAAGTTCCGTCAGATGCTGCCGTTGGATGCAACCTCCGAGCAAAACCAGCACATCACTAACAATTTGCAGGAAATTGTGAGACATGAGATCAAAGTCTGTATTGTTATGAATGATGACGTCACATGCTGATGTTGGCCTTGGCGCGCGTGTGTGTGTGTAGCTGCAGTGTTGCGGCCTCTTCAGCTACGACGACTGGCGCATGAGCATTCCCGACTCGTGTTTGTGTGACGGGGTGGCGCAGCTGGAGGGAAAATGTCAGACCGTCCGCTACGACGTGAGTGTTTGGATTACCACACCACTTAAAATCAGCACTCTACTCATGTGCGCATGTTTGTTTTTGCAGCTGCTGATGCTGCAGGTGAAGAAGTCGGTGTACATTCAGCCGTGCTTCCCTCTTATCACTCACTACGTCCTCTTGGGTCTCGACGTCATCATCGGAGTGGCCTTTGTGTTGGCCATTTTGGCGGTAAAAATACTTTTTTGCTTCGTAAAGGGTGTATGATGACACTTCACTTGACGCCACTTTTTGTTTTAATTTGTTGCAGCTGCTGGGCCTGACGCTGTCGTCCATCATCATCCATCAGCTGCGTGAAACCAGCCGACCCACCCTGATGATGGTGGTGCCCAGCATCTTCAAGTCGGCGCCCCCCAAGTACCAGGAGCTGCACAACCCTCCAATGTACTAGGCCATTTTGCTCTTTTGTTGGAGACTAATAGGGCATTTAGTTACAAAGTGCCTTAAATTACAAATGCACTGGCGCTATGGTAAAAAGCCTGCGCTGCAATTTTCTTGTTGATAAACTTTGGTCACATTAGAAACTACTGTATGAAGTAAAACATATGTACTTTATTTTGTAAATGGTATGTACTGTTTTATTCTTACGCGTAAAGATTAAAGAACTTTTTAAAAATTACAATGCTTCGTCATTCCGAATGGATAAAATGTCCGCTTGTGGTGTCGCTGCCCCCTGCTGGCCAAAGTACACAGGGCAGGAGACATTTCCCCAATTACAGTTTATTAAACAGCTGAATAATTATCTCTGAAAAAGTCTGATAGAAGAAAGCCCGTTACAGAATCAAGCATACACATGTCCACATGTTAAGATGTGAGGCCGCCATTGGTGATTTCTGCAGGTCAGCAGGAACGTGGAAAAATGGCCTCAGTGGCTTATTGTCGGTTAAATGAAAATATGCAACTTTTCTTTTCAATCAAGAGGTTTAAAATGCAGAGGAGGAAGCTGTCGAAGACAATCGATCAGCAAAGCGGGAAATCCCAGACGGGAAGTGATGTCATAATGCAGGCCATGAGACAGCTGTTACTACTTTTACTTTGAAGAGAACAATAACGACTTAACTCATTAAATAAGACTTCCCATGGAACAATGTGTGTGTCAGCCGGATGAGCAGCATCCTCCAGTGGGTGTGGCTTGTGGCTCATCATCAACAATTTGTACACCTCGTCTACTCGACGCTGCCTGGTTGCCTCCATTGCCTTTCGACCTCTCATCAGCCTGAGCCGCCTCCATCATTCCTGTGTATCACATAGCCCATCAAAAACACAGATGGCCACACACAAGATAAATGTAATAATTTGATCATACTTGACCTTTCACCAGTTTATCAAACACGCTAAAAACAATTCGAAGTAGTTTAGGGATTACACGGAATAATTAGCTGGATTTGTCTATCGCTTGTTAGTCTACGTACGACAATGGATAAAATGTGAGCATTTTTCTGAGAACATTTTAATGTCAGACATTAAATTAAAGGTTCATAACTTTTCATTATTCGATTACATTTACGATTCGATTAAACATTGATTATTGATGCAGTTTAAAATGTCTTGTTTCACTAAATAAGCATTTATCACTTTCAACTTTTGAAAACAGTGCATTTTAATAAGAAATGTCTAATACATTTATTAAATTAATGTAAATGTGTACAAAACTGGAACATAAGTGCCCTATAATAAAGGAGCTGGTCGGATCTCTCAGTGAGGTGGCTCGCTGCAGTCAGCAACAATTTCAAATAAATAAATTGATTATCGATTGACTCTCACTAATCGATTCTATAATCGTCAATGTCCGAAATGCAATGCATCTAAAAGTTGATTATTTCTTCCACCTCTACTTTTCATCTGTAATGTTTGTCAACATATGTGAAACAAATATATGTGAAAAATGTAAACAAAACAAATATTTCTTAGTACAGCTTGGATTTCTTGTAATCATAATTAATTGATTATTATTAATTAATTGTTATGCAGTGGTCATTAAGAAACGAGATGTGCCAGCACAACTTGGACAGCCTTGCTCCTTCATTAATTTAGAATATAGGTTTTGATTAAGTTTTAGTCAGTCTCAGTCTTTCAACTAAAATGTATTTTGGGGACACAATAATTCATAAAGGGGTCATATCATTATTGTATCCACATTTAAAACACTTCATTGTGGTCTACGGGGGTTATTTTGTCAAACTTTTGAATAGATATGGAGTCTACTGACAATGTAAGTTTGAACTACACGCTAGTTTGTATTATAAATGGCAACAGCGAGGATAGAAAAAATGAAGGAACTCATTCACTACAATATCAGACTACTGCAAAGGTATTTGATTATAACTTTACCAGATATAGAGATATCCGCTGACGTCACAACTGGCAAAAATGTCACATATAGAGCAAATTCCAATTAGCTTGTATGAAGGAACTATGAAGAAAGGCAAAATCGTTTTATAAATATCTCCGCCATGCCTCCATGGTTTGATTTCAAAATTTCGGGACTTACTCAGAACTCAAATATATAAAAACATGTACCTATAGGTAAGAAAAGTTTAATTTGCGTAATAGATCCCTTTTAACTAAGCTCATGACGCAGTAAGTTTAATGATGCGAACACGTTTGTCACTGGATATTTTCTAATACGCTTCTGCCTTGGAGACTTTGTATGTGTAAGTAATATGCAACTATGATTATATTGACAAATGTGTTGTTTAGACTTTATTTCTATTTTAATGAAGGACACTACCCGACATCAGTGTGTGAATTTGTGTGTGTGAATGGGTGAATGTGGAAATAGTGTCAAAACGCTTTCAGTTCCTTAAAAAAAAAGGTAGAAAAGCACTATACAAGTACAACCCATTTACCATTTACTACACATTATGCATGTCTTGTTTGTGTAGTGCTAGCTTTTAGTAGCCTATAGCCAACCATGTTTACCTATTGTAAATTACTTTACTAAAATACAAGAATTAAAGGACATTTAGATGTTAACCGGCGGTTCAACTTTGCATAAGTAAACGTGCGGATATCCTAAATCTATTTCGGATTGGGTACACCCATAATTACAACATACGGTAATGCTCTGCGGCGGAAACTAATTCACAGTAACAGTGGTACCTCTCCTACAATAATTTTGACATGTGGAGGTGTTTCTTGCAATTTTTGTGCTTTAAATTGAGAGTATTCATTAGAGTGAGAAGCCTCGTCACCGCTAGAACTCCGTAAGATCCGCCTCTAAATAAAGGGTCCTACTAAATAGCAATAGTTTATAGCTAAAGTTCAACATAACTCTTTTTCCCAACCATGGGAACGTAGAAAGTGAATGTGAAGGACATTTTTGTATCAAGAGCTTTCATATGCAGTCCAGACAAATAATCTGTGTCTGCGTGCAAGTTATTGAAAATTAGTCGCGGTAATTAGTTGTATCCTTCCTCCCAGCCTCAGAAATCCAAATTTTGTGAATGATAGTCACATGACAGCAGTGCTTCTTACTTTTACACAAGTCCAAGAAGAGCTCCTCAATGCCTTGGTTGAGCTTGGCTGACGTCTGGTAGTGTTTGGCCCCCACTGACGTCGCGTAGCTGCAACGACCACATTGACGTCAACAACACTGGTCACATGACGGCCATGACGGCATTACTCACCTCTCTGCATCCTCTGTAGAAACATTCCTGTCTTTGTCCAAATCGATTTTATTACCTGCACCACACATTGAACAGGATTGACTGCAGAGTTTTCTTCTGTTATCGTGCTTTGCGTTGCAATGACAACCTGGACTTACCTACTATACATAAACAAATGTCATTGCCCAGCATCTTCCTCAGTTCCTTCACCCAGCTCTTCACCTGCAAGGACAACATGCCGTCAGACGACAAGAGACATGCAGCTTGGCAGAAAGCGGTTACCTTTTGGAAAGATTCTTCATCGGTGACGTCATAGACAAGCACGGCTCCATTGGAGTCTCTGTAGTAGATTGGACCTAGCGCATGGAAGCGTTCCTGACCCGCTGTGTCCTGCAACGCACACGCCACGGTCACATGACCAGCCTCTTGTTGATGTGCGCGGTTAAATGTGACATGTCTCACCCAGATGGCCAGATTGACCCTCTTTCCTGTTATGTTCAGCTTCTTATTAAGGAAGGACGCCTGCAACACATTCATAAATTACAATTAAGATTAATACTGATGACGTAGAACACACATCCTAGTTTATCAAGGATATAGAAATATCCCAATTGTAAAGTACCGATTCTGACACTCGACAGAACTCCCCTGCAAATACTTTACAGGGAGTAAAATGTTATTTGGAATCCCTATTATAATTTAAGTTATACATGCTGCCAAATATATTTAAAATTCATCCATTCGCACACTGATTTTTTTGGGCCCTGCCGAGTGCCTGGCCGTTTGTTTAGTGACTCACAAGTCAAGTCCAACCAGCCATGTTCACTCATATTTTCCATCATTTACAATGCTAATTTCATGAATTTAATCAATTAAAAATACACCAGAAATGTGAAACCTCTTATATTTGTTTCTTTGTTTACCAAGCTTTCCAATGATGCCAACCTTTTCTAAAACTGGGGTAAAACTTAAAAAGTTATGTCATTTTTAACAAAAATCTCCCACCTAATATCATGAGCCAAATTAACTTTGTATTGAAGAAGTTGACCATGAATCAGTGCATTTTCACCGGTTTAAAAAGTCCATAACTTTCTTAATATTTATCACAGGAAAATTATACTTATATAACTGGAATCGTCTCTGCAAGCACTGTCTGGTAAAACTGGTTTCATGTGAATCCTTTTTTTTTTTTTTTAAATGTTACACACATGAATAGAGAAAATATGATGCAACATTAGCAAGAAGGCAAAGTAAATGTTACTTAAGGAATACTTAAGTGAAGGAGGGACGCTTGCTCTAACCACTAAGACAGCTAAGTGTTGTGGCAAAAACGGATTCCGTGCCAAAAATTGCTTCCCGCCGCGGGAGCGCGCACAACTTGGTAAAGCTGCACCGCTGGGGCTTCGTCTGTACACAACTGATACATGTAAGACAAATACACGTATTATTATAAGGTTTCTCATTGTATCGAATTGGGTTGAGTTTTTTCTTGCCCTGATGTGGGATCTGAGCTGAGGATGTCGTTGTGGCTTGTGAAGCCCTTTGAGACACTTGTGATTAAGGGCTATATAAATAAACTTTGATTTATATAGTGATTGATTTATTATTACAAGAATATGTGTTTGAAATGATCTAAGCTTAATCGTGTCCAAAAAAGGAAAGAGTTGGCCATTTCTAAAAGGTATTTCATGAGATTGTAAAGCACTGTTGTTGATCCGATGATGTGCGACAACCTCTTTATTGCTCAGCAGCTACATACCAATATTAACTGTTCTTTGTTCATGCACATAATATTAATACTGTTTATGGATGTATTCATTAAATCAATGTATTATATAGATACATTTTTTTTGTACGTCACAAAGCAGAAATTAATCTTTGAAAGACTTTGAATCACTTTTTGGCAACCACTAAATAATCATTTTGGGTTGATTTCAGCTTTTTAAAGGTTACTTCAACACGTAAACAGGAGAGTATGTGCTTTGTTATTATATATGTAACTCATAGGGGTTCTCGAGTAATTTATGCATAGATGAGATGTGTCAATATCAAAATATGTTTTTTGCCAACAAATATACATGATTTTAATCATGGATACATCCAAACACATTATTAATATTTATTATGTGCATTAACAAATAACAGTTAATATTGTATGTAGCTTTTAAACAAGAAATAGGTTTTAGCACATCAACATCGGCTGCAGTGCCTCAGACTGGAAGTCACTGCAGAGAGTGGTGAGGACGGCGGAAAAGATCATCAGGACTCCTCTTCGTCCTATCCAGGAAATTGCAAAAAGCCGCTGCCTGACCAGGGCTCAGAAAATCTGTAGAGAGTCCTCCCACCCCCACCAAGGACTGTTTTCACTGCTGGACTCTAGAAAAAGGTTCCGCAGCCTCTGTAGCAGCTTCTTCCCTCAGGCCATCAGACTCTTGAACGCATCAAAATAATTCCCTCAATTCCCCCCCAAAAACGGATTAACTCGCTGAATATAAAGACAATATAACGTACATCCATAAACGTGGATGCATATGAAAAAGTGCAATATATTTATCTGTACAGTAATCTATTTATTTATATCCGCACCCGATTGCTCTTTTATCCTGCACTATAATGAGCTAATGCAACGAAATCTCGTTCTTATCTGTACTGTAAAGTTCAAATTTGAATGACAATAAAAGGAAGTCTAAGTCTAAATAACAGTCTTTTACGATCTCATTAATACCAGAACATTTTAGAACCCTTTCATTTTCCAGACATGATAAAAACTAAAATATTCTCAAATACATTTCCTTACAATGACCACCAAACTCCATCAAACTACTGCCAGAACGTAAATGACCGCCATAACCACAACACCAGGGGGAGCTCCACAAACCACGTTAAACCCAAATTCCGATCTAACAAAGGTCTTAACTCATTCTCCTTCTATGCCACACCAATATGGAATGCACTCCCAACAGGTGTACAAGAAAATGCATCTATATCTTCCTTCAAAACCTCACTAAAATAACACCTCCAGGCAGCTACAACCCTAGACTAACACCCTCCCCACACCACATCCCACCTCCCCGGATTGTAAATAATCAAATGTCAGTAATCAAGTGTATATACTTGTTCTTATGCTTTCTGAGCTCACTATGTTCACTGCTCGCTGTACATATCCTACCAAGTCAGACCTACACTGTTTCAATGTCCATTTCTCAGATGATATAATTGTTGATGACTGAAGTGTTTATAGAAACCAAACCTAACCCCCCATTTAGTGGTCAATTGCACGGAATATGTACTGTGCAATCTACTAATAAAAGTTTCAATCAATCAATCAAAGCTAATGCGACAAAATTTCGTTCTTAACTGTACTGTAAAGTCCAAAGTTGAATGACAATAAAAGGAAGTCTAGTCTAAATAACAGTATTTTACGATCTCATTAATACCAGAACATTTTGAAACCCTTTCATTTTACAGACATAATAAAAACTAAAATATTCCCAAATACATTTCCTTACAATGACCACCAATTTAAAATGTTGGTCTTATTACAGGCAGGGTCGCCGAAAAGGGGGGGTAAAGGAGACGGATTCTAGGGACCCATGATGGAGGGGGGCCCGGAGAGGCCCCTAGTGAACCGGTTCCGGTTCATCGTGCGTGACTGCTCGCTGACTGCTCGCTGTTTCGAAAAAGCTAAGTATCGTTCTATTTGTGTGCTTTTAAATTGTTCTGCAGCTTTCTTTATTACTTTCTCAACATATTTAGTAGTACTATTTAACTTGCAAATCACCCGATCTCTGTCTCTCCACCCCTCCCGCAGCTAGCTAGCAGCTAGCTGCTAAGCTAACGAAGCTAGCGCGGAGAAAGGCGTCGCCGGGCGCCGGTCAGAAGGAGTCTACTCCTGCACACCGTGACCAGGACTTCTCGGAAGACAGCAGGAACTTCACTCGGTGACAGAAAACACCGTGAGTATGGCTTCCTGCGCGTCTTGCACCTTACTCACGGAGAGGCTGGCTCTGCTAGAGGGCCGTGTCCGCCAGTTAGAGCAGAGTAATCTCGTAACTTTAGATGTTGCGGACACATCTGCTAGCGTTAGCTGTAGCGAGCTAACTAGCCCAGCCTGTAGCAGTCCTAAGCGGCCTACAAGCTACGGTGTACCGGTTGAGACGCATAATAGATTTAGCTCTTTAGCTAGTCCTACACCCCAGTCTACCGGGCACCACACCTTAGTCATAGGGGACTCCATCACCCGAAACATAAAGCTTAGCAAACCAGCCACAATTAAGTGCATCCCGGGGGCCCGAGCACCTGACATTGAGGCTAATCTTAGGGAGCTAACTCGCAACAGGCCTAGTAAACACGTACGACAGGCTAATCGCACCACTAGTTATGCGAATATAGTTGTACACGTTGGCTCCAATGACACTAGAATGAGACAGTCAGAGATTACAAAGAGAAACATAGCCAGGACTTGTGATCTCGCTAGAAAGATGTCCAGGCATCGAGTAATTGTCTCTGGCCCCCTGCCTGCGAGAGGCAATGATGAGAGATATAGCAGATTAGTCTCGCTTAACAAGTGGCTGGCTAGCTTCTGTAGACAACAGGGACTAACGTTTATTGATAATTGGCCCTCTTTCTGGGGCAAACCAGGCTTGCTGATGAGGGACGGCCTTCACCCTAACCAGGAAGGCGCCATCATCCCGTCTAAGAATATAGACTACTGTTTAAGTCACATTTGACTAACTACACTAGAGCAAGCCCGGCCACAGGCAATTACAGAGCCTGCTAGTCCGGGTGAGGAGTCAGTTAAGCTAGAACTAGCCAGCACCAGGCTGGATAATTCCTGTACGCATAGCAATTTTCTTAGAATAACACACAACTCACATAATGTGTTTTCTGTTGTGAATGTGTCCGGGGTAGATATGCATTCTACTGAGGTGGCAAATCATGATGCGTTCAGTCGATCGCAGCATCAAGCAAACAATCTGAAAATTCCCGTCGTATCAATTCCTAGATATGGTCGAAACTATTTAAAGTGCACTACGTATAATAAACGCAACATTATTAATATTTCTACTACGGATAATTTAAACACAAACTCGTCAAAACAGCCCAATACTTATAATATGGGCTTTTTAAACATAAGATCATTGTCTCCCAAAACGTTATTAGTTAATGAGGTCATTAGAGACAACAATCTTAACGTCATTGGCCCGTATGTGGGCTTTGTACCGAGGATGTCGTTGTGGCTTGTGCAGCCCTTTGAGACACTTGTGATTTAGGGCTATATAAATAAAGATTGATTGATGATGATGAAATTATAATACAGAAAAAATAATGACACTGTGTTGGGGGCCCTGTAAAGATTCTTTTCATGGGGCCCAAAATCCCTAGCGGCGCCCCTGCTTACAGGTAGTAGTCAGTTGAGGACAGACTCAGCCCAAGCAGTGCAGCTTTAACAAGCGGTGTGCGCTCCCGCGGCGGGCATCAGTTTTTGACACAAGCCCGGTATGGGCGATAAGTCCATGGACCAGGTCCAGGTCTGCGTTGACACGGCCCGGTGGAACCCTGCCCTCGCCCCGCCCCGCCCCCACACGGCAAGTGTTACCTGTAGAGTCGTAATGTGTTTGTCGTTGAATTTGTTCTCGCAGTATCGCAGCACCATGGACGTCTTGCCCACGCAGCCTTCCCCCAGCAGCACCACCTTGAAGGAGAAGCTTTTGCCGCTGCCCGCTGCCGCCATGGCGGCCACTCGCTGTGTCACAACAAGCTAGCTGCTAATGCTAACGCTAAGGCGCCTCCTGCGTCGCTCACATCAGCACGCCCGAGCTCGGGGGGGAAATAGCCGAGAAATGAAGAAACACGCGTCGACACCTGAGGTGGAATACAAAAATAGACATGTAGAACGTACACTCAAAGCCAGGTGGTGTTGTCGTCAGTCTGACGTGAGCGGCTGATTTTCACCAACGAATGGCGTCTCTTTGACTTAGCTCCAGTTAGCCGGCTAGCACCAGAGATCGTCTATTCATGAAGACGCATCACCTGTGACCGTGAACAGACTTTGTGCGTTACGTCAAAAGTGGACCAAGGTCGATATAAAGTCAATGTAAATGTACCAATAGTTGAGATATGGGATTCACCTGGCTTTAAACTCACAATGCTACCGGGTTACAACACACTAACGGTGTTAATAAACGGCACCAGAGGAAGACATCTGTCCGCACACAATCTGTGATGTGTCACATGATGCGGCTCCGGCGCTCCTCATGATTTGTCAACAAAACATCTGACAGCTGTCACAATGTCCTTTTTTTTCCTATAAAAAATTGAAATTTCTCGCTTGTGACCAACAATGTGACACATTTTACTGCGCTTCATTATGACGTCACATACAACACAGGCTGTCATTGTTTTTTCTTGTTTGAACATTGAGTAATATCGCATATAAACATGCTAATATACATAACAATATTGTACTCAAATAATAAAGACATGTAATGATAAAGATCATAGTGTAGATCAGGGGTCACCAACCTTTTTGAAACCAAGAGCTACTTCTTGGGTACTGATTAACAGGGGCGCCGCTAGGGATTTTGGGCCCCATGAAAAGAATCTTTACAGGGCCCCCAACACAGTGTCATTATTTTTTCTGTATTATAATTGCATCATCATTAGGGGCCTCTCTGGGCCCCCCTCCATCATGGGCCCCTAGAATCCGTCTCCTTTACCCCCCCTTTTCGGCGCCCCTGCTGATTAATGCGAAGGGCTACCAGTTTGATACACACTTAAATAAATTGGCAGAAATAGCCAATTTGCTCAATTTACCTTTAACTCTATGATATTATTAATAATTAATTATATTTATCTTTGTGGAAACACTGATCATCCTAATGATTTCTCACAATAAATATATATAGAAACAGATAAATATCAATATGCAACACTTTATTTTTATATTTTCTCTAAGTGCACATTTTTCAAATTGAACATTTTCAAATGATCACTTCTAAGACAGTCTTGTGAAATCACAATTTCCCATTTTAACTAGCGAGCCACTAACATTTTTTAAGAAATCATGAATTACTTTGCACCATGTTTGTACAAATACTAACTCATGTAAAATACAAAAGTCAACTCTCAAATTTTTAAATAAATCATGTCACACTTTGAACTGGACACCAAATCTGTTATCTGTTTCTTTGTCAGTTAGTGAAGACCAAGTCTTTAAAATATTTTCTTGGATTTTCAAATTCTATTTGAGTTTTGTCTCTCTTAGAATTAAAAATGTTGAGCAAAGCGAGACCAGCTTGCTAATAAATAAATAACATTTTAAAAATAGAGGCAGCTCACTGGTTAGTGCTGCTATTTGAGCTATTTTTAGAACAGGCCACCGGGCTACTCATC
Source organism: Nerophis lumbriciformis (assembly GCF_033978685.3). Lineage (NCBI taxonomy): Eukaryota > Metazoa > Chordata > Actinopteri > Syngnathiformes > Syngnathidae > Nerophis > Nerophis lumbriciformis. Next base: position 54,972,769 of record NC_084552.2, read on the forward strand.
TGGTCCTTACGGGCCACCTGGTGCCCGCGGGCACCGCGTTGGTGACCCCTGGTGTAGATAGTTTATTCAGTAATAAATGTATAAATCAATCCAACAACAAAAGGGTAAAGGTGACAGAAACACTGTTGTGTAATACGTAAATAAACAATATATATTTTATATATTAAACCAGACATTGTACAGTTAATAAATAAACGTTGAGTCATACCAAAGACTATAAAAATGGGACCCATTACCTCCCTGCTTGGCACTCAGCATCAAGGGTTGGAATTGGGGGTTAAATCACCAACAATGATTCCTGGGCGCGGCACCGTTGCTGCCCACTGCTCCCCTCACCTCCCAAGGGGTGAACAAGTGGATGGGTCAAATGCAGAGGACAAATTTCACCACACCTAGTGTGTGTGTGACAATCATTTGTACTTAAGTACTTAATATTGTACATCAAATAATAAAGATAATAGTGTAGATAGTTTATTCAGTAATAAATGTATAAATCAATCCAACAACAAAGGGGTAAAGGTGACAGAAACACTGTTGTGTAATAAATAAACACAATATATATTATATATATTAAAGCAGACATTGTATAGTTAATAATTACATATAAAACTAACACGATGAAGTCCGTGTTCATTAGCATCTTTGACCTTTTTGAAAACACTGGCACGCATACACAAGCACACGCACAAAGGGGGTGTGTAGAGCTGCTACTTCCTGTTCAAAGCTCAAAGTCCAACGGACAGAAAGGAGACACACAAGACGCCACACAGAAGAGAATAACTTTTCTAAGCGGTTCCATCAGTGACATTTGACAAGAAGAAGAAGAAGCTGCTAGGATCCACACGTAGAAGTTCAAAGTCCCTAATGGATTGTACCTGAGGCCCAGCAGGAGGGAGAATCCTGAGAGCCAGCGGTCAGAACCCGGAGCGGCCATCTTGGGCCAATAGGCGGGTGAGCTCGAACAAACTTCCTAAATAATGTTAATGGGCTGAGATAGGCTCCAGCGATCCCAAAAGGGACAAGCGGTAGAAAATGGATGGATGGATGGGACTTATTTCTTAGCATCACCTCTGTACTGCTCTGGCAGAACATACTATCAATTGAACTGAAATGATATGTGCTCCTTCTCAGCGCCCCCTGCCTGCCAGCATGGAACCTCACGTGCACGGCGAGAAGGAGGCGCTGCAGCAGTTCTTTGGTGGTGAGAATCATCTTGCGCCTTCTAGAATATGCTCACTTCTATCTTGGTTTTGTGGCGTCCTGGAAGGCCTCCAGAGGGTTTGTTGTTCTAGAGCAGGGGTGTCAAACTCGTTTTAGCTCAGGGGCCGCATGGAAGAACATCTATTCCCCAGTGGGCCGGAACGGTAAAATCATGGCATGATAACCTAAAAATAAAGACAACTCCAGGTTGTTTACTTTGGCCAAAAATAGCACATTCGGTAGCCTAGTGGTTAGAGTGTCCGCCCTGAGATCGGTAGGTTGTGAGTTCAAACCCCGGCCGAGTCATACCAAAGACTATAAAAATGGGACCCATTACCTCCCTGCTTGGCACTCAGCATCAAGGGTTGGAATTGGGGGGTATATCACCAAAAATGATTCCCGGGCGCGGCACCGCTGCTGCCCACTACTCCCCTCACCTCCCAGGGGGTGAACAAGGGGATGGGTCAAATGCAGAGGACAAATTTCACCACACCTAGTGTGTGTGTGACAATCATTGGTACTTTAACTTTAACTTATGAAAACGTACAAATCACAAATAATCCTCTGGACAAAACACTTCAAGTTTGTTGAAAATTCTGAGGGAATTGGTGCAGTTTCAAAAACACAATGAGCTTAGACTTCATCTCAGTGCATCTACAAAGCCAGGATTAAACTTTAAGTCACAGTCTTTCTGGGATTGAACAAAAAAACACAACATGTAAACTCTTCTAGGTATCAAATACCTCCTTTGTCATGTCCATCTATCAATCCAGTGCTAACTCAACAAAACGTAAGAAACGGAGGTAAAAACTATTCAAAAGGGTTAAGTTTTCTCGTTTTTGACAGAGACATTATGGGGGAGTAAGGGTGCCAAATAACGATGTGTTCGAAGCAGAAGACATAAAACGGGTTTTAAGTTTCATTTGGGTCGAGGGAGAGGAGAGGAGCCGCAGCCACGTTTTACTTTGTACCTCTTGCTAGTCCTAACAGAATTGCTATTGTGACATCCAGTGGACACATTTAAAACAGCAGTTTCTTTCATTAAAAAAAAAAATGCAGCTCATTTTAATACTTGGCAAACTCATCACGCGGGCCAAATAAAATCTGACACCCCTGTTCTGGAGGTTTTGGTGTTAAGAAGGTTCTGGCTGAGGCGTAGTTGTCTAAAACTTTGATTGATTGATTGATTGAGAAGTTTATTGACACCTTAAAGAATTGAATCCATGTAATGCTTTAAAAAGGCAAATGGGTGGCACAAAAAGCCAAAAGGCTTGTTTCCATTGTGGTCCATTAAATATTCATCACATTTGATACATTCGATAATAAAATATATATAACCTGTAACATGTATATAAAAAATAACGTTTAAAAATGGATAAATGATGTACATATACACAGTATACATGTCAGGTAGGGATGTCCGATAATGGCTTTTTGCCGATATCCGATATTCTGATATTGTCCAACTCTTTAATTACCGATACCAATATCAACCGATACTGATATATACAGTCGTGGAATTAACACATTATTATGCCTAATTTGGACAACCAGGTATGGTGAAGATAAGGACCTTTTTTTAAATATTAATAAAATAAAATAAGATAAATAAATTAAAAACATTTTCTTGAATAAAAAAGAAAGTAAAACAATATAAAAACAGTTACATAGAAACTAGTAATTAATGAAAATGAGTAAAATTAACTGTTAAAGGTTAGCACTATTAGTGGACCAGCAGCATGCACAATCATGTGTGCTTACGGACTGTATCCCTTGCAGACTGTATTGATATATAATGTAGGAACCAGAATATTAATAACAGAAAGAAACAAACCTTTTGTAAGAATGAGTGTGAATGAGTGTAAATGGGGGAGGGAGCTTTTTTGGGTTGGTGCACTAATTGTAAGTGTATCTTGTGTTTTTTATGTTGATTTAATAAAAAAATAAATAAAAAAACTGATACCGATAAAAAAAAAAAACGATACCGATAATTTCCGATATTACATTTTAAAGCATTTATCGGCCGATAATATCGGCAGGCCGATATTATCCGACATCTCTAATGTCCGGTGATTTGAAAAACAATATATACAAAAAATGGGGGGAGGGGTATATACACTATGTACATGAGAACTGGGAATTATGAAGGTCATGTGATCCTGTGCAGGTCGGGATGTGAGTCATGTTCTGGACAGTTCTGTAGCCGTGGATACCAGCATCCTGGAGCGCTACCTGAGCAGTGACTTGGACCCGAACACTTTGTGAGCTAAACAGAGGAGTTGCAGGAGCAACGCGAGTCTCTTACGCGTCTTTTGTCTTCTTCAAACTTCCAGCGCGCTTCCTGACTCCCCACCTGACTCCGAGGCCTGCTCTCCCGAGCAGATCCCAGGTCAGGAGTTGGCTAAAACACAATCTCTCAGCCAAGTGCTAGTGCTAACGTTAGCGCGTCATCTTGACAGACTTGCAAATGGAGCGCTCCTATTGGTCCAACCAGCCCATGGTAGCAAGGCAGCTTGCTAACTGCGCCTTCTTTGCAGACCACGCCTACGTCCCTCCTGATCGCCTGCTGAGCCACGACCCCGCCTCGTCTGTGGTCAGGTGTGCGTCCTCAGGTGGACACTTGCTGCATTCAGATAGATGTTGCCTTCCTTCGCCGCCAACGCACGGCGTCCCCTGGACGGCTTCGGCCCCGCCTGCCACCACCAGCTTGCCAGGCTCCGCCTCCCTACCGCGCACCAGGTGAGTTCCATTGGATTGACAGTGACAACAGGAAGTGTTGTAAGAAGTCTTCCTGTTCAGCTCCCCTGTCAGTAAAAGAAGACGAAGCGGCTCGCAGGACTCTTCAGCGGAACCGGAGACGAGCCACAGAGACGCGGCCTGCGGAGGACAAGGTTTGAGCGGCTTGTTGGCGTGGGAGAAGTTCCGTCCTGGGGAGTGGAACACCGCCATGGACGTCAGCTTCCAGACGCTGTGAGTCTTCATCTTCCGCTTGGGGTAGCGTGTCCAGCTGATGTGGACTCCTCCGCAGGTGTCCTCCCGTCTTCCTGGTGGACACAGACAAGGGTTTCAACTACTCGCCAGCTGACGACGCCTTCGTCTGCCAGAAAAAGAACCACTTTCAGGTCACAGTTCACGTGGGCGTGGCTACAGAGCCGCGCTACATGCCCACGTCCCACGGCGTGCAGCAGGTGGACCACTTCCTCGTCAAAGTGTTTGGAATCAAGGTGCGTGGGAGCGTCACGTGAATACTAACGATGGCGAGCCTTCATCTTCCTCCTCTTCCTACCAGTTGGAAGCTCCCGAGCATCATGTGACCATCGAGCAGTCTCAGGCCGACCGCAGCAAGAAACCTTTGCGGCCTGTCAGGTGATTGAGGCGTGGCGCAGGGCACGGCGGGCCAGCGGACCCCAAAATGACCGCTGTTTGATTCCCACAGGGTGGCTCTGAGCGGCGGCGGGATTAGCAAAGTGACGCTAGGACGCCTCCACTTCAGCGAGACCACCGCCAACAACATGAGGAAGAAGGGACGACCCAATCCGGACCAGCGGTACGTGAAAGTGCGCGCGCTAACTGTGTGTGTGAGACATACTTGCCAACCTTGAGACCTCCGATTTCGGGAGGTAGGGGGTGGGGGTCGGGGGTGGGGCGGGGCGTGGTTGGGGGCGTGGTTAAGAGGGGAGGAGTATATTGACAGCTAGAATTCACCAAGTCAAGTATTTCATACATACAGGTAAAAGCCAGTAAATTAGAATATTTTGAAAAACTTGATTTATTTCAGTAATTGCATTCAAAAGGTGTAACTTGTACATTATATTTATTCATTGCACACAGACTGATGCATTCAAATGTTTATTTCATTTAATTTTGATGATTTGAAGTGGCAACAAATGAAAATCCAAAATTCCGTGTGTCACAAAATTAGAATATTGTGTAAGGCTAATACAAAAAAGGGATTTTTAGAAATGTTGGCCAACTGAAAAGTATGAAAATGAAAAATATGAGCATGTACAATACTCAATACTTGGTTGGAGCTCCTTTTGCATCAATTACTGCGTTAATGCGGCGTGGCATGGAGTCGATGAGTTTCTGGCACTGCTCAGGTGTTATGAGAGCCCAGGTTGCTCTGATAGTGGCCTTCAACTCTTCTGCGTTTTTGGGTCTGGCATTCTGCATCTTCCTTTTCACAATACCCCACAGATTTTCTATGGGGCTAAGGTCAGGGGAGTTGGCGGGCCAATTTAGAACAGAAATACCATGGTCCGTAAACCAGGCACGGGTAGATTTTGCGCTGTGTGCAGGCGCCAAGTCCTGTTGGAACTTGAAATCTCCATCTCCATAGAGCAGGTCAGTAGCAGGAAGCATGAAGTGCTCTAAAACTTGCTGGTAGACGGCTGCGTTGACCCTGGATCTCAGGAAACAGAGTGGACCGACACCAGCAGATGACATGGCACCCCAAACCATCACTGATGGTGGAAACTTTACACTAGACTTCAGGCAACGTGGATCCTGTGCCTCTCCTGTCTTCCTCCAGACTCTGGGACCTCGATTTCCAAAGGAAATGCAAAATTTGCATGGTTGGGTGATGGTTTGGGGTGCCATGTCATCTGCTGGTGTCGGTCCACTCTGTTTCCTGAGATCCAGGGTCAACGCAGCCGTCTACCATGCAAGTTTTAGAGCACTTCATGCTTCCTGCTGCTGACCTGCTCTATGGAGATGGAGATTTCAAGTTCCAACAGGACTTGGCGCCTGCACACAGCGCAAAATCTACCCGTGCCTGGTTTACGGACCATGGTATTTCTGTTCTAAATTGGCCCGCCAACTCCCCTGACCTTAGCCCCATAGAAAATCTGTGGGGTATTGTGAAAAGGAAGATGCAGAATGCCAGACCCAAAAACGCAGAAGAGTTGAAGGCCACTATCAGAGCAACCTGGGCTCTCATAACACCTGAGCAGTGCCAGAAACTCATCGACTCCATGCCACGCCGCATTAACGCAGTAATTGATGCAAAAGGAGCTCCAACCAAGTATTGAGTATTGTACATGCTCATATTTTTCATTTTCATACTTTTCAGTTGGCCAACATTTCTAAAAATCCCTTTTTTGTATTAGCCTTACACAATATTCTAATTTTGTGACACACGGAATTTTGGATTTTCATTTGTTGCCACTTCAAATCATCAAAATTAAATGAAATAAACATTTGAATGCATCAGTCTGTGTGCAATGAATAAATATAATGTACAAGTTACACCTTTTGAATGCAATTACTGAAATAAATCAAGTTTTTCAAAATATTCTAATTTACTGGCTTTTACCTGTGTATATATATATATCTACATCCTGAAAAAATGCAAACAAAACTGTGTTTAGATCATTGATACTTCAAACTTGCATAAATATAACATGAATATAACATAACTTGGCTTCTGAGAGCTTCAAAATGTAATAAATAAAATGCTAAAGTTTTTAATAAACAAACAATTATTTTAATAATTAAATATGGTCATTTTAAATGAATTATTATGATAATTTAAAATTAATTATTTCAAATATGTTTATTTTAATGTACCGGTATAATTCTATGGCTTGATGTAATAAGGAGTCAGAAAAAATAAAAATAAAAATACAATTAATGTTGATGTTTTTAGCAAAATATAGTAAACATTTATTTAGGTTTTTTTTTTTAAATTAATAAATATATTTATTTTTAGGTAAGATAAACATAATAATACAATGTATCTTTAGTCTGGATGATTTAGTTCTTGTCACCCTGTTGTCCTCCCGTCGTGAAAAAAGGCTGTCCTCACTCAGGTACGCATGGAGCTGGAGGGGGCGTGGCCTCCAGCTCCGGCTGAAAATCGGGAGATTTTCGGGAGAATATTTGTCCCGGGAGGTTTTCGGGTGAGGCGCTGAATTTCGGGAGGGTTGGCAAGTATGGTGTGAGAGAGTGCACGCGCTAACTGTGCTAACTGTGTGTGTGTGTGAGTGCACAAACTGTGTGTGTGTGTGTGAGTGCGCGAGCTAACTGTGTGTGTGTGAGATTGCGTGCGCTAACTCTGTTCTGGCAATGCTTACTTAATGGGGACATCGCTCTGTTTACACAGTCACCATTTAGGGGACCTCTGACGGTATGGGGACAAAAAAACAGGTCCCCTAAAGGGAAACCTTTTCAAATGATAGTCAGATCTCTTCTGAAGACGCCTAAGTGATTTTTAAGCTTTGGCCCATAAAACATGTTTACTGGTTAGTTTGTGTGTGTTAGTATATTAGTTAAAACTAATATATTATTCCCAAAACAAAACCTGGTTTAGTGTTCCTTAGGATGACATTTTCATACAGCATGATTATAAAACATTATTACCTTAAAGTATGATTCACATTCAGAATGTTCCATCCTTCTATATATGGTAGTTGGAGTTGCAGACAACTTCATTACTGCTGAATAGCAGTTTTCAGTAATGTCACAGAAGATGCAGGATTTGCTTTAACATTTAAGTGGTGAAACTTCCTATAAGAGGACAGCTGTAGTGCTGTATTCTGAGGATCAGGTCATATTTAATTTGAACTTAAAAAAAAATTTTTTTTAAATAAATGGTCCTCAGTAGTCATGTACAAATTTGTGTGAATTATGCAAAATTATTTAAATTTGGTCCCCATGAACCATATTAACTCTTTTTCCCCAGGCTCCCCAGTAAGAATGATCAGCACTAGTGATGGGTCCGGCAACACCGATGCATCGGCGCATGCGTCGAGCTTATAGAGCAAAACCCTGTGTCGGTGCATGTACCGCTTTTAGAAAGTCACATGACCGATACGCGAACTGTGTCGCACTGACGCCTCCTCTGTGCCCTGTGAGCGGGTCTTTTCTACAGCCGGAGAAATAATAACTAAGAAGGGAAATCGTCTAAAATTTAATACGTTGGAAAAACAGTTTAAAAAAAAAAAAAAAAAGTAAATTTAAAAAAAAAAAAACTCCCAAGCATCCTCATTCACAACACGTTTTCTTAGATTTCCATGTTATGACACATGTTCACATTATTTATTGACTGTATCTAAAAAAGATAAAAAATATGTTTTTATTTAAATGAAGATTTTAAATAATCCTAAATGAAATACAATGACTTGGTTTATATTATTGTATATACAAGGTCATAAAATCAGTGTCAGTTGAGTCGGTCTATAGGTTGCCTGTAGGGATTTTTAATGTCCAGCAGATGTCAGTATTTAGTGACACAGTATCGACTCAAGTACCTCGGAGTCTTGTTCACGAGTAAGGGAAGAGTGGATCATGAGATCGACAGGCGGATCGGTGCGGCGTCTTCAGTAATGTGGATGCTGTATCGATCCGTTGTAGTAAAGAAGGAGCTGAGCCGGAAGGCAAAGCTCTCGATTTACCGGTCGATCTACGTTCCCATCCTCACCTATGGTCATGACCTTTGGGTCATGACCGAAAGGACAAGATCACGGCCGAAATGAGTTTCCTCCGCCGGGTGGCGGGTCTCTTCCTTAGAGATAGGGTGAGAAGCTCTGTCATCCGGGAGGAGCTCAAAGTAAAGCTGCTGCTACTCAACATCGAGAGGAGCCAGATGAGGTGGTTCGGGCATCTGGTCAGGATGCCACCAAAACGCCTCCCTAAGGAGGTGTTTCGGGCACGTCTGACCGGTAGGAGACCACGGGGAAGACCCAGGACACGTTGGGAAGACTATCTCTCCCGGCTGGCCTGGGAACGCCTCGGGATCCCCCGGGAGGAGCTGGACGAAGTGGCTGGGGAGAGGGAAGTCTGGGCTTCCCTGCTTAGGCTGCTGCCCCCACGACCCAAACTCGGATAAGCGGAAGAAGATGGATGGTTGGATGGATGGAGTATCGACACAGTATCAATACCGTTTTGCAATGTGTCGAAACGCTTCATGGCGCCTCATCAACCCATCACTAATCAGCATATTAACTCATCAATCCAGAGATTTAAAGACGTGTATGAGCTAACTGGGCAGTGGCCATTTTACCTACAACCTGTAGAAAGGGTGGTCCCCACAAGTGATGATCAAAAACTTGGTCCCCATTCCAAATGATAACCAGTATGTGTGTGTGTGTGTGTGTGTGTGTGTGTGTGCGAGCTGACTGTGTGTGAAGAGTGTGTGCACTAACTGTGTGTGAGTGTGAGAGTGGGCGCGCTAACTGTGTGTGTGTGTGTGTGTCTGAATGCGTGTGTGTGAGAGAGTACGCGCTAACTTGGGGCTGTATAGCTCGGTTGGTAGAGTGGCCGTGCCAGCAACTTGAGGGTTCCAGGTTCGATCCCCGCTTCCGCCATCCTAGTCACTGCCGTTGTGTCCTTGGGCAAGACACTTTACCCACCTGGTCCCAGTGCCACCCACACTGGTTTAAATGTAACTTAGATATTGGGTTTCACTATGTAAAGTGCTTTGAGTCACTAGAGAAAAGCGCTATATAAATATAATTCACTTCACTTCACTAACTGTGTGTGAGAGTGCACACGCTGTGTTTGTGGGAGTGTATGAGAGTGTGTGTGAGAAAGTGCGCAGGTTAACTTTGTGTTTGTGAGCGCGTGCGTGCTAGCTGTGTGTGCGAGTGTGCTCACTAACGATGTGTGCAGATATTTTCAGATGGTGGTGGGCTTGTATGCCGCCATCAGGGAGGAAGAAGAGGAGAAGTCCTTCCTCATGGCCGCCCTCATGTCAGAGAGACTCATCATCAGGGTAACCGCTCACTGCGCCACGTGCACAACACGCCCCTGATGTCTAACAACTCACATACACACACACACACACACACACACACAGGCTTCAAACCCAGGTCAGTTTGAGATGGAGAGCGACACCTTGTGGCAGCGCGGGGCGGTGCAGGACGCCGTGATCTGTCAAGGCCGAGTGGGCATCAACACGGACGCCCCAAAAGAGGCGCTGGTCGTCTGCGGCAACGCCATCGTCACAGGAAGCCTCATGCAGCCGTCGGACCGGCGGGCCAAGGAGAATATTCAGGAGGTAGGACAGGAAGTGACCAATAGGCGTGGTCAGCTGATCCTAGAAAACATGTGCTCGCCAGGTGGACCCAGAGAAGCAGCTGAAGAACATCACGCAGATGAGACTGGTGGAGTTCGACTTCAAGCCTCAGTTTGCCTCCAGCATGGGGATAGACCACGCCCACCAGACAGGTGAGCCCCCCCCCCCCCCCCCCCCCCCCACCCTCCAAAATGGTGAATGGAGTGACGGTTGGTCTTGTAGGTCTCCTCGCTCAGGAGCTGAAGGAGCTGCTGCCGTCGGCCGTCAAGGAGGTGGGCGACATAACGAGTGGCGACGGCCAGAAGATCGAGAACTTCCTGGTGGTGGACAAGGTACGTGCTGACTTTGCCTTCTCGGCGGCAACTTGCCTCTCCTCTTCCTCGCTCCTCTTCCTCCTGCAGGAGCAGATCTTCATGGAGAACGTGGGTGCCGTGCAGCAGCTTTCCAAAATGGCCGACAACCTGGAGAGCCGCGTCACCGAGTTGGAGGTGTGGAAGCGACGCCTCGCCAAGCTCAAGAGCCTGACAGGAAGCCTGCGCTCCACCAGGTATCCCCCCCATCCCCAGTCGTCATCCCCTAACTCCCCTTCCAAATAAAAGCTGTAATGCTACTTTGTCAGCACCGCGTCCAGGAAACAAAGCACTGTGTCGGCCTCGCATGCTTTTCACGTACCAACAAAATCATCCACCACGGGCGACGCCGGCCATTGTGTGCCGCACAGAACCTTCCAGGCCTGCATCTTCACGCTGTGCATCACCGTGGCAGTTTGGTAAGCTCACTTCCTGTTTGTCTAGACCAGGGGTCGGCAACCCGCGGCTCTAGACCCGCATGCGGCTCTTTAGCGCCGCCCTAGTGGCTCCCTGGAGCTTTTTCAAAGATGTATGAAAAATGCAAAAAGATGAGGGGGAAAAACATTTTTTTTTGTTTTAATATGGTTTCTGTAGGAGGACAAACATGACACAAACCTCCCTAATTGTTATAAATCCCACTGTTTATATTAAACATGCTTCACTGTTTCGAGTATTTGGCCAGCGCCGTTTTGTCCTACTAATTTTGGCGGTCCTTGAACTCACCCTAGTTTGTTTACATGTATAACTTTCTCCGACTTTCTAGGACGTGTTTTATGCCACTTCTTTTTCTGTCTCATTTTGTCCACCAAACTTTTAACGTTGTGCATGAATGCACAAAGGTGAGTTTTGTTGATGTTATTGACTTGTGTGGAGTGCTAATCAGACATATTTGGTCACTGCATGACTGCAAGCTAATCGATGCTAACATGCTATTTAGGCTAGCTATATGTACATATTGAATCATAATGCCTCGTTTGTAGCTATATTTGAGCTCATTTAGTTTCCTTTAAGTCCTCTTAATTCAATTTATATCTCATGACACACTATCTGTATGTAATATGGCTTTTAATTTTTTTGCGACTCCAGACAGATTTGTTTTTGTATTTTTGGTCCAATATGGCTCTTTCAACATTTTGGGTTGCCGACCCCTGGTCTAGACAGCAACTATAACCTTGTGTGTGTGTGTGTGTGTGAGCAGCAGCATTACTATCGGCGCCCTCTACCTGCTCAGCCTATCACAGCAGAGCGACATGTCTGCAGGCGCCAGGTGACTACACTTTGTTTGTGTGTGTGTGTGTGGTGGGCGGGGCTTCTCCGGTAGTAACCTGTTGTTTATTTACAGTAACAGCAGCGTACTTCCTGGGACAACCACGGCCAGCAGCAGTTCGGGTAAACCAGCTTACCTAAACGCAACCTTGACATGAACCGCCTTCTTTTACTCCGCCATTTTTTTTTCCAGCCCCACCCACATCCCCTTCCTGGCCCACCACGCCCTGGCCCCCCGACGTGCACTTCTGCGACTTGCTCTACTGCGACACGGTGTACTGCTGCCCCTCACCACCTGGCGGCCGCCGCAACGCCAACGTCACCTCCAGCCAATCAGGCGAGGGCGAGGGAGCAGGTGAGAGGTCGAGGTTTTGCGACTGACTTATGACCTTAGCCCATACTTGCCAACCCTCCCGAATTTTCCGGGAGACTCCCGAATGTCAGTGCCTCTCCCGAATATCTCCCGGGGCAACCATTCTCCCGAATTTCCAGTCAGACAACAATATTGGGGGCGTGCCCTGAAAAGGAGACTATTATATATGTCTCCGTTATCCATAGGTTTATCCATAACCCATAAAGTAGGCAGGCACGGAGCTATTTCTCAGCGTGTGTTTATTCCAGCCGGCACGTTAATACACTGACACACAACATCCGGATTCCCATCAAGCATTGCTTCAAAACTACGGCAAGTAGTAATGTCCAAAAACATAACAGCGACGAAGCAGAAGAACGAAGAAGAGACAGTCATGGCCTGAGACAAAGATGGCTATGTTGATAGCTGCAAGCAACATCCCGTTCTCATTTGCGGATGTTTTCAACAAAGGGTATTTTCCCGGATTCATAGATCGCTTGCCAGTACTCAAATGGCAGAACAAAGGCTACTCAAATAGTGAAAGGTAAGTGTTATTTTTTTTTAAGTAAGCAGCAAGTACAGTACAGTTAGTAGAACAACTGTGTTTTCATTACTGTGTACCAGATGTGTGGACTCGAGTCACATGACTTGGACTCGAGTCAGACTCGAGTCATGAATTTGATGACTTTAGACTCGACTTGACAAAATGTAAAAAGACTTGCAACTCGACTTAGACTTTAACATCAATGACTTGTGACTTCACTTGGACTTGAGCCTTTTGAATTGACATGACTTGACATGACTTGCTACTTTCCCCAAAACCCAAAGATGAAAAAGTTATTCGGGAGCGCTCCGTATTTTTCATTGTGTACTTGTCTATCAGCGTTGCGTGTGTCAGCTGGTGTGGTCTCAGTACAACAGCCAATCAAATTAGTAACGTTAGACGGCGGTCAGCAGCACCGCGTATTTTAGCCACCTAAAAAAAGACAAAAATAGTCAAATAAAGGTCAGTTAAAATGTATACTATATTATGAATATGTGTACCGTTTTAGCTAGATTTCTGACATACTGTTGGTTGTTTACCTCAGTGGTCCCCAACCACCGGGCCGTGGCCCGGTCGGTACTGGTCCGTGGATCGATTGGTATCGGGCCGCACAAGAAATAATTTTTTTTTCTTTTATTTTTTTAATTAAATCAACATAAAAAACACAAGATACACTTACAAGTAGTGCACCAACCCAAAACAACTCTCTCCCCCCTTTTGTTCTGGGCATTGAACATGAAGACTCTTCCTTCACTGTTCCGAGTGGCCATGAGAGTCTTGGCAGTGCCTGCCTCCAGTGCTCCAGTGGAGCGAGTTTTCAGCCATGGTGGCATCATACTACGCCCCCATCGTGCACAAATGACTGACAGACTCTTGGCTAATTTGGTCTTTTGCAAATGCAATGCAGCATAGGGCCCTGACATATAAAAAGTACAACTTTTTTGTTATGTTCACGTATATGTCATGTTTTTTCAATGTTAACACTTTTGTACAAATAAGTACATTTGCACTTTATTTTTCAATGTGTTTGTTCTGTAAAGGAATGAGTTAATGTTTAAAATGACTGGTTAATAGTGCTATTATAAAGTGCAATGTCAGCACAATTTTCTTTCCTGCAATTTAAAATGCACTTGTTTTAATAAATAAATACAGCGTTTGAAAAGCATACACAATCTGTGTTAATATATTAGTCTGTGGTTAAAAGGACTTGAAAGGACTCGAAACTCAAAATGCAGGACTTAGGACTTGACTTGAGACTTTCCAGTCTTGACTTTGGACTTGACTCGGGGCTTGCCTGTCTTGACTCGGGACTTGACTCGGACTTGAGGGCAAAGACTTGAGACTTACTTGTGACTTGCAAAACAATGACTTGGTCCCACCTCTGCTGTGTACTGTACTAATATATATAAATATATATATATATATATATATATATATATATATATATATATATATATATATATATATATATATATATATATTCAATTCAATTCAATTTCAGTGAATTCTAGCTATAAGTGAGTGAATTATATTTATATAGCGCTTTTCTCTAGTGACTCAAAGCACTTTTATATAGTGAAACCCAATATCTAAGTTACATTTAAACCAGTGTGGGTAGCACTGGGAACAGGTGGGTAAAGTGTCTTGCCCAAGGACACAACGGCAGTGACTAGGATGGAAGCGGGGATCAAACCTGCAACCCTCAAGTTGCTGGCACGGCCACTCTATCAACCGAGCTATACCGCCTATAAACATACTCCTCCCCCCCTTAACCCCCATCCCCCGAATTTGGAGGTCTAAAGGTTGGCAAGTATGCCTTAGCCATGGAGCAAATGTTTATTTATTTATTTAGCCTTTATTTAACCAGGTATAAAATTAAAAAAAAAAAAAATCCCATTGAGATCAAAGATCTCTTTTTCAAGGGAGACCTGACCAAGAGGGCAGCAGTAAGGTTACATTAAAAACAGTAAACAACACATAAAACATCACATTTACAACATTAAAACTTGCTCACATGACACATGTGCATACAGACAAGGTAGACTGCAGTCCTTTCACAGAAGCTTTAAACTCATTTAATGTAACAAGGGTTTGAAGTTTAATATTCGATTTTAGGTTATTCCAAGCCATCGGTGCTGAAAACCTAAATGCTTTCTTGCCCAGTTCAGTTCTTACTTTGGGGACGACAAATTGCAGAACATTCATTGAACGAAGATTGTGACTTCCTTGTTTCTTTGTTGTCCATGCTTGTTTGCAGGCAAAAGCAAAGAGGACTTTTTCCAGAAGTTCCTAAGCGCCAGAGACTGTAAGCTCAACATTTTGTAATTTGTACTGCTTGAACAGGATGTCTTAAAAAATGTGTGTGTCTCAGGGACAAACACCAGCATGGAGTCTTTCATGATCAAGGAGAACCAGCAGGTGATTGACAGGCGCTACTGTGTGAGAGACGAGTGCGGGTAAGTGTGCCAAACTCTACAAACGCGTTCTTTGTGTCAAAAGTCGACACTCGTCCTCTTCAGACCCGACAGGTTCGTCTTCCAAGTCCCCATCAGCCCGTTTGTCCCTGTCAACATGCGAGTGACGCTCCTCATGAAGTGAGCAAGGCTTTAGTGTGTTTGTTAGCTTTCCACGGCCGTGACCCGCAGCCTATAACCACCTGTCCTTGTTTACTTCGGACAGCTCCAAGCAGCTGCTGGTCGTCCACCTGTGCGCTTTCCAAGAGTCGACCACGTGCGCCAGTGTGCACGACAGAACCCACGTGAGCGCCGGCAAATACCCTTCAAACACTCAGGTGTTTATCAGCCGAGTCCAGAGTCGTGTATAAAGAAAGAGAGTACGGCCAACTCGGTTTCAGGAGATCTCCTCAATGATTGGTCAAAAGGCACTCACATGACCGCAGATCATGACTGCTACAACTTTGAGCTGATGCTATGTGTTTGTGGCGCTTTCTCATTGCTTTTTAGACGTGTATAGATGCCCTGTTGTTCAGCATGCGGCTGCTCCACCCCAATTGCATGCAACCGAGCACCCACACCAGACTTAGACTTAGACAAACTTTAATGATCCACAAGGGAAATTGTTCCACACAGTAGCTCAGTTACAAAGGATGGAAAGTGTAAGGATGGAAAGGACAATGCAGGTATAAAATAAACTAAAAATGTACCGAACTAGCAATATAAGATATGTAATATTTACATAATATATGTACAGTATATGCAGAGGTGGGTAGTAACGCGCTACATTTACTCCGTTACATCTACTTGAGTAACTTTTGGGATAAATTGTACTTCTAAGAGTAGTTTTAATGCAACTTACTTTTACTTTTACTTGAGTATATTTATAGAGAAGAAACGCTACTTTTACTCCGCTACTTTTATCTACATTCAGCTCGCTACTCGCTACTAATTTTTATCGATCTGTTAATGCACGCTTTGTTTGTTTTGGTCTGTCAGACAGACCTTCAAAGTGCCTGCCTTACTGGTGACGTTTCACTCCGTTCCACCAATAAAATGCAGTCACTAGTGACGTTTGACTCCGTTCCACCAATCAGATGCAGTCACTGGTGACGTTGGACCAATCAAACAGAGCCAGGCGGTCACATGACCTGACTTAAACAAGTTGAAAAACTTATTGGGGTGTTACCATTTAGTGGTCAATTGTACGGAATATGTACTGTACTGTGCAATCTACTAATACAAGTTTCAATCAATCAATCAAAAGTGTGAAGGAAAAAAGACACTTTTTTATTTCAAACGTACATCCCGTCACAAGCCTAAAGACTGACTGCACAGTTCCTGTCTTCACAATAAAAGTGCCGCTCCATCGCGCCTGCGCTTTCAAAATAAGAGTCTCCGAAAGCCAGCGCAAACAAGCTAGCAAGCTACGGAATTTGCCGCCAATGTATTTCTTGTAAAGTGTGTGAAAACGAATATGGAAGCTGGACAAATAAGATACCAAAAACCAACCACTTTCATGTGGTATTAGACAGAAAGGAGGAACTTTTTTTCTCCTGCATTTGAAAACGTGGACGTTAAGCACTGCTGTCTGATTAAAATCAATGCAAGTCATCAGAATCAGGTAATACACCAACTTATATTCTTGTCAACATAAAAGAAAGGAATCTATATGTGTTAAACATGCATGTATATTCATTAAAACACCTTTAACATGTAAACAAAAACGGCAAAATAAATAAATATAAATGATATACTGTATATATCAATGTATGTGTATATATGTATATATATATATATATATATATGATATGTGTGTGTATGTTACTCATCAGTTACTCAGTACTTGAGTAGTTTTTTCACAACATACTTTTTACTTTTACTCAAGTAAATATTTGGGTGACTACTCATTACTTTTACTTGAGTAATAAATCTCTAAAGTAACAGTACTCTTACTTGAGTACACTTTCTGGCTACTCTACCCACCTCTGAGTATATGATATATACTGATATATTATATTATGTTTATATCATATATATACAATATATAACAATGGGTAGTGGGTAGAGCAACCGTGCCAGAAACCTGAGGGTTGCAGGTTCGCTCCCCGCCTCTTAACATCCAAAAATCGCTGCCGTTGTGTCCTTGGGCGGGACACTTCACCCTTTTCCCCCGGTGCTACTCACACCGGTGAATTGAATGATGAATGATAGGTGGTGGTCGGAGGGGCCGTTGGCGCAAATTGCAGCCACGCTTCCGTCAGTCTACCCCAGGGCACCTGTGGCTATGAAAGTAGCTTACCACCAGGTGGAGATGCGCGGATAGGCAATTATTTCATCCGCAACCGCATCAGAAAGTCGTCAACCATCCGCCATCCACCCGATGTAACATTTGATCAGAACCGCACCCGCCCGTTGTTATATATCTAATATAGACGATGCAAGGCATTAGTGAGGTTATAAAGCTTTTGCCTGTTAAAGAAAGGAGACTGATCCAATGCAGCACAGACATTCGCGTGCCACGCTGTCACGACCCAGACGCACACCAGTGCGCAATCATATGGGAGCCGCGCTGAGCGCACCTCCAAGCGCGTCTCGCTGCCGGCGACGGCCGGGTATGGGCCCGACGCTCCAGCGCCATCCATTTTCAGGGCTAGTTGATTCGGCAGGTGGGTTGTTACACACTCCTTAGCGGGTTCCGACTTCCATGGCCACCGTCCTGCTGTCTATATCAACCAGGGTGAGCCCCACCCCTTTCGTGAGCGCACTGCGCGCGGAGTGACCCCTGTTACGCGCCCCCGGCAACAGGGGTGGCGGGCAGGTAAGCTGCGCGGGCGGAGCGCGCGGAGTGACCCCTGTTACGAGCCCCCGGCCACGGGGGTGGCGGGCAGGTAAGCTGCTTACCTGCTGCGCGTGACGCCGGCCGCGGCGAAGGCGGACGAGGCGGGGTGTCGGTGCGGTGGTGACCCTGGACGTGCGTCGGGCCCTTCTCGCGGATCGCCTCAGCTACGGCTCCCGGTGGGGCCCTCTCGGGGGAAGGGGCCTCGGTCCCGGACCCCGGCGAGGCGTCCCTTCTCCGCTCCGTAAAAGTGTCCATCTCTTTTTTTTTCTTCTTCTGTTGTGGCATATGCAGCAGGTGCCTGCTCGTTTTTCGTATGTGGGTAACAACATTTAACTATGTATATATATTTCCGAATTGGTTTAACTGCCACCCGCCTGAATCTATTTAAAATCTAATTTTTTTTTATTTCAACCGCCCGACCCGACCCGCGGATAAAATCTAATTTTTTTTTATTTCATCCGCCCGATCCGCGGATAATCCGCGGACTCCGCGGTTGTGCCCGCAAACCGCGCATCTCTACCACCAGGTGTGAATGAATGATGAGTTCTACATGTAAAGCGACTTTGGGTACTTAGAAAAGCGCTATATAAATCCCAGGTATTATTATTATTATTATTATTAATTACCATGTACAATATTACAGTATATGAAACAGCTGCAGCATAAAATAGAGAGTACATCCAGCAGAAAATAGACATTATATCAATCAATCAATGTTTATTTATATAGCCCTGAATCACAAGTGTCTCAAAGGGCTGCACAAGCCACAACGACATCCGCGGTACAGAGCCCACATAAGGGCAAGGAAAAACTCACCCCAGTGGGACGTCGATGTGAATGTCTATGAGAAACCTTGGAGAGGACCGCATATGTGGGTAACCCCCCTCTAGGGGAGACCGGATGCAATGGATGTCGAGTGGGTCTGACATAGTATTGTGAAAGTCCAGTCTATAGTGGATCTAACATATTAGTGAGAGTCCAGTCCATTGTGGATCTAACATAATAGTGAGAGTCCAGTCCATAAACAAAGAGAGGTAGCTAACATAGAAGAAAGTGTGGTGAAATTACTTTCTGCATTTGACCCATACCCTTATTCCACCCCCTGGGAGGTGAGGGTGGCCGCACTCGGGACTAATTTTGGTGATTCAACCCCCAATTCCAACCCTTGATTCTTGTCTTTGGTATGACTCTTGACCTACCGATCTCAGGTTGGCCTTTAGTTAGGTAGATCTTTAGTTGGCCATACTCTCTCCCTAAACGACTCTGGCCGAGTAGTCACTCCCTCTACTGGCTGCTGTTGCCTAATCCACGTGTGTTCAATCACAGGGGGAGCACGAGTGGCCTCTGCACGTCGCCCGTCTTCATCACAGCTCGTATCACTTCCGTTCTGCGGTGGCCGTAAGAATGACACACACTTCTATTAGTCCTCTTTATTCTCTGACGGTGAGGTCACCTGACCAAAGTCTTGTCACATGTGAAGGGTCAAGCCGACTGCAGTACTAACCATCACTTCGCGGGGGCGCTCTTCACGGACTACCACTTCTACTTCTACCGACGCTGCACCGACTGACTTTAATGATGTGAATTAAGCATGTAAATTAATGTCATCCTTTAGTGTGTGTATATATTAAAAAGACAAAATCAACTGCTACTTGTTTCGATGCGGGCCAGCGTACCGTCTCACAGCAGGACATCTTTCAGGACAGACGGATGGACGCCGGCCGCCTGCAGACTCCGCTCCAGTCGGTGCAGGGTGGCGTTCTTCCCCTCGGATTGTCTCCATAGCAACAGAGCGGCCAGCGTGGTGCCGTGATGGCTGAGGGTGTGATCGGCCCGGCAGCGATACAAGGCGGCGGCGGACACGCCTAAATCCATCAGCACAGCCTCCCACTCGCCACCCAGAAGAGATGCCAGGCGGGACAGCTCCTGATCGGAAGGAATTTTCTGTCCAAGCGAGCAAGGAAGACACCAGATGTCTGCACATAAACATTACAAAAACATTTACTATATTTTCCGGATTATAAGTCGCAGTTTTTTTTCATACTTTGCGACTTATACTCTAGAGCGACTTATGTGTGAAATTATTAACACATTACCGTAAAATATCAAATAATATTATTTATCTCGTTCACGTAAGAGACTAGACGTATATCAGTAATCGTCACACACACACACACGTCAAGTAGTGAAATATGCAGCAGAAAACGGCAATCACTAATCTTTATTTATTTTAAATTGCTTTTCAAATGTCCATTCTTGGTGTTGGATATTATCAATAAATTTCCCCCCAAAATGCGACTTATATATGTTTTTTTCCTTCTTTATTATGCATTTTTGGCCGGTGCGACTTATACTCTGGAGCGATTTATAATCCGAAAAATACGGTAATGTGTACAAAAATGTTTTTTAAATAAGGCATATCATTGGTAAGGTGTATCAATAGCTAAAACCGGCACCCCCAACGTACGATCGCACAGCCACACCAGCATGGATCCATAAAAACACAAGTCATTGATCGCGGTCCACAATTAAACGAGACAATCTAAAGATCTTAGATCTTTCCGATCTAACAAAGGTCTTAACTCATTCTCCTTCTATGCCACATCAATATGGAATGCACTCCCAACAGGTGTAAAAGAAAGTGCATCTCTATCCTCCTTCAAAACCTCACTAAAAGAACACCTCCAGGCAACTTCAACCCTTGACTAACACCCTCCCCCCACCACATCCCACCTCCCCGGATTGTAAATAACCAAATGTAAATAATCAAATGTATTTCTAATGTATATACTTGTTCTTATGCAATCTGAACTCACTATGTTCTCTGCTCGCTGTACATATCCTACCAAGTCAAACCTACACTGTTTCAATGTCCATTTCTCTGATGATGCAATTGTTGATGACTGAAGTGCTGTTATCAACCAAACCCTCCGGATTGTAAATAATTCAATGTATATACTCTGATGATTAACTTGTGTGATGACTGTATTATGATGATAGTACAAACTCCGTTTCCATATGAGTTGGGAAATTGTGTTAGATGTAAATATAAACGGAATACAATGATTTGCAAATCCTTTTCAACCCATATTCAATTAAATGCACTACAAAGACAAGATTTTTGATGCAAATAATCATTAACTTTGAATTTCATGGCTGCAACACGTGCCAAAGTAGTTGGAAAAGGGCATGTTCACCACTGTGTTACATGGCCTTTCCTTTTAACAACACTCAGTAAACGTTTGGGAACTGAGGAGACACATTTTTTAAGCTTCTCAGGTGGAATTCTTTCCCATTCTTGCTTGATGTACAGCTTAAGTTGTTCAACAGTCCGGTGATCTCCGTTGTGGTATTTTAGGCTTCATAATGCGCCACACATTTTCAATGGGAGACAAGTCTGGCCTACAGACAGGCCAGTCTAGTACCCGCACTCTTTTACTATGAAGCCACGTTGATGTAACACGTGGCTTGGCATTGTCTTGCTGAAATAAGCAGGGGCGTCCGTGGTAACGTTGCTTGGATGGCAACATATGTTGCTCCAAAACCTGTATGTACCTTTCAGCATTAATGGCGCCTTCACAGATGTGTAAGTTACCCATGTCTTGGGCACTAATACACCCCCATACCATCACAGATGCTGGCTTTTCAACTTTGCGCCTATAACAATCCGGATGGTTCTTTTCCTCTTTGGTCCGGAGGACACGACGTCTACAGTTTCCAAAAACAATTTGAAATGTGGACTCGTCAGACCACAGAACACTTTTCCACTTTGTATCAGTCCATCTTAGACGAGCTCAGGCCCAGCGAAGCCGACAGCGTTTCTGGGTGTTGTTGATAAACGGTTTTCGTCTTGCATAGGAGAGTTTAAACTTGCACTTACAGATGTAGCAACCAACTGTAGTTACTGACAGTGGGTTTCTGAAGTGTTCCAGAGCCCATGTGGTGATATCCTTTACACACTGATGTCGCTTGTTGATACAGTACAGCCGGAGGGATCGAAGGTCACGGGCTTAGCTGCTTACGTGCAGTGATTTCTCCAGATTCTCTGAACCCTTTGATGATATTACGGACCGTAGATGGCGAAATCCCTAAATTCCTTGCAATAGCTGGTTGAGAAAGGTTTTTCTTAAACTGTTCAACAATTTGCTCACGCATTTGTTGACCCTCGCTCCATCCTTGTTTGTGAATGACTGAGCATTTCATGGAATCTACTTTTATACCCAATCATGGCACCCACCTGTTCCCAATTTGCCTGTTCACCTGTGGGATTTTCCAAATAAGTGTTTGATGAGCATTCCTCAACCTTATCAGTATTTATTGCCACCTTTCCCAACTTCTTTGTCACGTGTTGCTGGCATCAAATTCTAAAGTTAAAGGGGAACATTATCACCAGATCTATGTAAACGTCAATATATACCTTGATGTTGCAGAAAAAAGACCATATATTTTTTTTAACCGATTTCCAAACTTTAAATGGGTGAATTTTGGCGAATTAAACGCCTTTCTAATATTCGCTCTCGGAGCGATGACGTCACAACGCGGCGTCACATCGGGAAGCAATCCGCCATTTTCTCAAACACCGAGTCAAATCAGCTCTGTTATTTTCCGTTTTTTGTACCTTGGAGACATCATGCCTCGTCGGTGTGTTGTCGGAGGGTGTAACAACACGAACAGGGACGGATTCAAGTTGCACCAGTGGCCCAAAGATGCGAAAGTGGCAAGAAATCGGACGTTTGTTCCGCACACTTTACCGACGAAAGCTATGCTACGACAGAGATGGCAAGAATGTGTGGATATCCTGCGACACTCAAAGCAGATGCATTTCCAACGATAAAGTCAAAGAAATCTGCCGCCAGACCCCCATTGAATCTGCCGGAGTGTGTGAGCAATTCAGGGACAAAGGACCTCGGTATCACGGCAAGCAATGGCGGCAGTTTGTTCCCGCAGACGAGCGAGCTAAACCCCCTATCGACCCTAGCTTCCCTGGTCTGCTGACATCAACTCCAAAACTGGACAGATCAGCTTTCAGGAAAAGAGCGCGGATGAGGGTATGTCTACAGAATATATTTATTGATGAAAATTGGGCTGTCTGCACTCTCAAAGTGCATGTTGTTGCCAAGTGTATTTCATATGCTGTAAACCGAGTTCATAGATGTTAGTTTCCTTTAATGCCAAACAAACACATACCAATCGTTGGTTAGAAGGCGATCGCCAAATTCGTCCTCGCTTTCTCCCGTGTCGCTGGCTGTCGTGTCGTTTTCGCCGGTTTCGCTTGCATACGGTTCAAACCGATATGGCTCAATAGCTTCAGTTTCTTCTTCAATTTCGTTTTCGCTACCTGCCTCCACACTACAACCATCCGTTTCAATACATGCGTAATCTGTTGAATCGCTTAAGCCGCTGAAATCCGAGTCTGAATCCGAGCTAATGTCGCTATAGCTTGCTGTTCTTTCCGCCATGTTTGTTTGTGTTGGCTTCACTATGTGACGTCACAGGAAAATGGACGGTTAAAATCAGGCACTTTGAAGCTTTTTTTAGGGATATTGTGTGATGGGTAAAATTTTGAAAAAAAACTTCGAAAAATATAATAAGCCACTGGGAACTGATTTTTAATGGTTTTAACAATTCTGAAATTGTGATAATGTTCACCTTTAATGATTATATGAACAAAAAAAATGTTTATCAGTTTGAACATCAAATATGTTGTCTTTGTAGCATATTCAACTGAATATGGGTTGAAAATGATCATTGTATTCCGTTTATATTTACATCTAACACAATTTCCCAACTCATATGGAAACGGGGTTTGTATATATTTGTACCATGAATTGATTTACGTGGACCCCGATTTAAACAAGTTGAAAAATGTATTCGGGTGTTACCATTTAGTGGTCAATGGTACGGAATATGTACTGTACTGTGCAATCTACTAATAAAAGTTGCAATCAATCAAAAAACCAATAAAACAATCCAATAGACGTCGTATACCGCCATGTCCACCAGGCGCTGGTGTTTCATTAAGACGTGAACAACTGGATCCGGTTTCGGTTCGGGCTCGCAGATCTAGAAGCAGACGGTCTTTGAGCCAGCTGAATTCCAAGTCCAGAGCTTGCATGAAGCAGTGGAAAGCTCGCGGGCCGCGGTTCGGCAAAATGTCCAGTAGCTTCAGATTCATTTTCCGGTCTGTGCTTTGAGACTGGACTTCATCCACTTGCGCCGCCGTTAAAATGTCCTCCTGGTACAAGAACGGAACGATGGTGTCGCTGACCAGCAGGTCCTCGCACAGGTCCAGGGTGTGTTTCCTCAGCAGGTCTTTGTGAACAGGATCCATCAACCAGTCTGTGCTTCTTCAGCAGATCTTTTCACGAAAAAACACAACAAATACACCACGTCTTCAATGTTATTGTGTCCGACTAGAAACAAGGTGGCGGAACTAACGACACTTCCTGGTCCGAACATTAGCGCGTAACTTCGTTGTAATCTTCAGGAAAGTTTCATATGTTTAGATGATAATATTTGACACAAACATTTGACAAAGAAAGGGATTAACATCCTCACATTACAGCACACGGCGGGTCGCAAAAGCCGCGTGAAGCCATCAGTGGGTAAAGGAAGTGCGCGTCCTTTCAAAATAAGACACGAGTGTGAACAGCGCGACCTTAAGAATTAATCACTCACGAAAATGAACTTTATTGACCTAATTTGGTCTTCACTGTCTCTCTTGGAGGAAATGTATTTACCAGCTCTGCTCATGCGAAGGAATTTAGCATTAGCCTCACTTCCAAAAATGTGACTCACTTCCTGTGCCGTTCCGATTTTCACACACACGCATTGCCCAATTGTAAAAAGTTAATTACTAAAATTCAGTGAGCCTATGGCTTTGCACTTTGTTTATTATATATATATATTTATTTGTATTCTATTTTAGTTACTTTGAATTTACAACCCTTTGGCGCTGTTTTGTACTTATTTTGATTATTGTTTCTCGTCTGTTTGTAAATGTTGACATTTATAAATAAAGGTTTTAAAAAAAAAAACAGCACGTCCGACCGGTAGGAGGCCACAGGGAAGACCCAGGAGACGTTGGGAAGACTATGTCTCCCAGCTGGCCTGGGAACGCCTCGGGATTCCCCGGGAAGAGCTGGACGAAGCGGCTGGGGAGAGGGAAATCTGGGCTTCCCTGCTTAGGCTGCTGCCCCCGCGACCCGACCTCGGATAAGCGGAAGAAGATGGATGGATGGATGGATGGGTTTAAAAAAGTAAATAAATAAAATAAAATCCATCCATCCATCCATTTTCTACCGCTTATTCCCTTTGGGGTGGCGGGGGGCGCTGGAGCCTATCTCAGCTACAATCGGGCGGAAGGCGGGGTACACCCTGGACAAGTCGCCATCTCATCGCAGAATAAAATAAAATAAAAAGAATAAAATAAAAAAATAAAAAAAACATTGCCCAAATATAAAAAAAAGAAAAATGAAAAAATAAATAAAATAAAATAAATAAATAAACATTGCAAAAATGTATAAACTGATTTTTCATGAAGGTTCGCTAACGCCACCGTGTGGACACAACAATAAAAAAACCCTCCAAAGACTAAAGTTGTCTTTTTTTATTTAAATATGAAACGGTGACCATTATTGGCACGGACGTGACTGTTTCACTCGGTTGTAGCAGTCGACTTGAAGTGCTTGTGAAGACCCAACGCCAAGGACACAACGATGGCGGCCATCTGCAAAACACACACACACACACACACGTTTTATGTGTGAGCGAGGTCATGTGGTTGACGTACGACGGCGTGGGTTTACCGCCAAGGTGGCGTAGGTTGAAATAATGGCGATGCGGAGTTTGATTGGGAAGTTGACGTGGTTCTTCAGGACAGGGCCGCAGGGCTACCACACAAAGAGGTCAAAGGTGAACAGGGGACGGGGTTTGGTTGCTAAGCAACGGCGCGGGGGGGCGGACACCTTGGAGTAAACCCAGGTTTCCTGAAAGGTCACAGGCGTCACCGGCGTGCACGGCTCCCGTGCGCTCGCCCTGCGAGACAAAGACACGCCCACTCAACGGTGCGCGACACGGCAAACGGGAAGTCGCGTGCTCACCTGGCCGGAGCGCACAGGCAGGAATCAGGAAGTGGCATCTCCCAGTCGCCATAACCGGTCAAACCGCAGCAAGACTCCTGCCGACAAAGATGGCGTCAGAGAGCGGCGTCAGAGAGCGGGCCGTCACGTTAAACCCACCCAAGTCTGCAGCTTGATCAGCTCCTGCTGGATGTAAGGCTCCGCCTTGTGGAGAGGCGTCACATTGAAGAACACCTCGTCCATGGCGCCGTCCATCTGATGACATCATCAAGAGTTATTTTTTTACCTGGGGGGGGGGCTTGGAGTTTGAGACAACTTACCTGAGCTTGAAGGTGAAGCAGCGGCGACGACGCCACCGTCACAGCCACCAACTCCACAAACGCCACGGCGCAAAACTACACGGATATAGGGATAGACGTATACGCAACGCAAGGATGGATGCGGTGGAGGTGTGTCCTACCAGCAGCAGCAGAATCCTGAGGTTCAAAGCAGCAGCACAAAGGCCCAGCAGAGACAAAAGCACGGTGATAGGACCAAACACCTGCAGGACTTTGGATCCATCAGTGCTGGACAACTGCTCAAACAACTAAGAAGAACCAAACCAGACAATCGGATCACAAGGCAGATGAATAATTGTGCGCTGACTTACCTCCGCGACTGGGACGCCGCCATCGATGGAGGAGAAGCCCACTCCTATCATCAGCACGCCCGACACCTACACAGCATCATCACTGTTTGTGTCTTCCTCAAGGTGGACACCAACATGTTGTTAGCAGCTCGCTTACCAGCAGTAGTGCCGTCACGCTGATGTCCAATCCACGCAAGTACGTCCTGCAACCAGTCATGACCAGGGCTGTGTGAGCCCTGACACTAAACAGCTGTGTGTGTGTGTGTGTGTGTGTGTGTGTGTGTGTGTGTGTGTGTTCTTGTATGTCTGCCCTTCTTGAGACATCAACAAGGAAAAGTACTTTCCAAATGAGGACCAGTGAACAAGTTAGGACCGAAATTAGAGATGTTCGATAATATCGGCCGATAAATGCTTTAAAATGTAACATCGGAAATTATCGATATCGGTTTCAAAAAGTAAAATTGATGACTTTTTAAAACGCCGCTGTGTACACGGACGTAGGGAGAAGTACAGAGCGCCAATAAACCTTAAAGGCACTGCCTTTGCGTGCCGGCCCCAGTCACATAATATCTACATTTTTTCACACACACAAGTGAATGCAAAGCATACTTGGTCAACAGCCATACAGGTCACACTGAGGGTGGCCGTATGAACAACTTTAACACTGTTACAAATATGCGCCACACTGTGAACCCACACCAAACAAGAATGACACACACATTTCGGGAGAACATCCGCACCGTAACACAACATAAACACAACAGAACAAATACCCAGAACCCCTTGCAGCACCAACTCTTCCGGGACGCTACAATAAACACTACCCCCCCTTCCCCCCCCCAACCTCAACCTCCTCCTCTCAGGGAGAGCATGTCCCAAATTCCAAGCTGCTGTTTTGAGGCATGTTAAAAAAAAATAATGCACATTGTGACTTCAATAATAAATATGGCAGTGCCATGTTGGCATTTTTTTTTTCCATAACTTGAGTTGATTTATTTTTGGAAAACCTTGTTACATTGTTTAATGCATCCAGCGGGGCATCACAACAAAATTAGGCATAATAATGTGTTAATTCCACGACTGTATATATCGGTATCGGTTGATATCAGAATCGGTAATTAAGAGTTGGACAATATCGGAATATCAGATATAAAAAAAAAAGCCATTATCGGACATCTCTAACCGAAATCATGGTCCCAATACGGAAAACCATTGCATGTAACAGAGAGCCAAATACTAGAGTCTGTGAACATTGCTCCAAAGTCAGGATTTTTTTGTTGATTTAATGTGCATACAAAAGTAAACATTGACAGGTACAAAGGCGGCAATATATGATAAAACAAGACGGCAGCTAAAGAAGGACATTGCTATTCATCCCCGAAAAAACCCCTCCAGGTGAACAGCTGATTTTACGACTTTCGGTGCTGACGTAAGATAACACGACGGTACTAAGACTATAGTAGCCATTATGAGTTAGCTTCTAAAGCTGGGTTGCCCAAAGTGCGGCACGGTGGCCATCTGTGGTCTGCGACTTGTTTGTTTTGCCTTAAGCACATTATAAAAAACAAGAAGTAGAGATCTCATTTGCACCCCTGGTGGTGAAATCTATCAAAATTAGGGTGATCCCAAAAAAGGAGGTATTTTTCAAATTGACTGTGTGTCCCTTTTACAAGTGCTCCCCCTATGGTCAACATATGAAATAAAAAGTGTGTGTAAAAAATTTGAAGTGCTCCCCCTCTGGCCAACATATGTAATAACAAGTGTGTGTAAGAAATTGAAATGCGCCCCCTTTGGTCAAAAAATCACCAATGATTGTCACACACACACGAGGTGTGGCAAAATTATTCTCTGCATTTGAACCATCACCCTTGATCACCCCCTGGGAGGTGAGGGGAGCAGTGGGCAGCAGCGGTGGCCGCGCCCTTCAACCATTTTGGGTGATTTAACCCCCAATTCCAACCCTTGATGCTGAGTACCAAGCAGGGAGGTAATGGCTCACATTTTTATAGTCTTTGGTATGACTCGGCCGGGAATTGAACTCACGATCTTAGGGCGGACACTCTAACCACTAGGCCACTGAATATAGAGACATAACTTGAAGTAAATAATGAAGATTAAAAACCAATTACAAACAAAAAATAAATAAATAAATAAATTAACTAAAAACAGTCTTTTTCTCACAATGTGTCGACTTTTTTCTTATAAAATTGGGAACAATTTCTCACATTCTTTCCGTTTCTGTAATATTGCAATATTTTCTTGTAAAATTATTACTTTTTTTAATGTAAAATTATTACTTTTTAATGCAAAATGGTGACATGTGTCGTATACAATTCTGACTTTTATCACAATATTGCCAATTTTTGTTGTTGTTCTTGTAAAATAGTGACATTTTTGGAGTAAAGTCATCATTTTGCCAAGTAAAATTCCGATTATTATTATAATATTGCCAACATTTTTAAGTTTTCTTATAAACTTGTGACTCTTATGACTCTTTTCATAAGATTGCCAACATTCTAAGTAGGGATGTCCGATAATGGCTTTTTGCTGATATCCGATATTCCGATATTGTCCAACTCTTTAATTACCGATACCGATATCAACCGATACCGACATCAACCGATACATACAGTCGTGGAATTAACACATTATTATGCCTAATTTGGACAGCCAGGTACGGTAAAGATAAGGTACTTAAAATCAATCAATCAATCAATCAATCTTTATTTATATAGCCCTAAATCACAAGTGTCTCAAAGGGCTGCACAAGCCACAACGACATCCTCGGTACAAAGCCCACATACGGGCAAGGAAAAACTCACCCCAGTGGGACGTCGATGTGAATGACTATGAGAAACCTTGGAGAGGACCGCATATGTGGGTAACCCCCCCCCCTCTAGGGGAGACCGAAAGCAATGGATGTCGAGTGGGTCTGACATAATATTGTGAGAGTCCAGTCCATAGTGGATCCAACATAAAAGTAAGAGTCCAGTCCATAGTGGGGCCAGCAGGACACCATCCCGAGCGGAGACGGGTCAGCAGCGCAGAGATGTTCCCAGGCGAGCGGTCCACCCCGGGTCCCGACTCTGGACAGCCAGCACTTCATCCATGGCCACCGGACCTGTGCCCCCCCCCCCCTCAAGGAAAAGGGGAGCAGAGGAGAAAAGAAAAGAAACGGCAGATCAACTGGTCTAACAGGGGGGCTATTTAAAGGCTAGAGTATACAAATGAGTTTTAAGATGGGACTTAAATGCTTCTACTGAGGTAGCATCTCTAATTGTTACCGGGAGGGCATTCCATAGTGCTGGAGCCCGAATAGAAAACGCTCTATAGCCCGCAGACTTTTTTTGGGCTCTGGGAATCACTAATAAGCCGGAGTTCTTTGAACGCAGATTTCTTGCCGGGACATATGGTACAATGCAATCGACAAGATAGGACGGAGCTAGACCGTGTAGTATTTTATACGTAAGTAGTAAAACCTTAAAGTCACTTCTTAAGTGCACAGGAAGCCAGTGCAGGTGAGCCAGTATAGGCGTAATATGATCAAACTTTCTTGTTCTTGTCAAAAGTCTAGCAGCCGCATTTTGTACCAACTGTAATCTTTTAATGCTAGACATAGGGAGACCCGAAAATAATACGTTACAGTAATCGAGACGAGACGTAACGAACGCATGAATAATGATCTCAGCGTCGCTAGTGGATAAAATAGAACGAATTTTAGCGATATTACGGAGATGAAAGAAGGCCGTTTTAGTAACACTCTTAATGTGTGACTCAAAGGAGAGAGTTGGGTGGAAGATAATACCCAGATTCTTTACTGATTCGCCTTGTGTAATTGTTTGGTTGTCAAATGTTAAGGTGGTATTATTAAATAAATGTCGGTGTTTAGCAGGACCGATAATCAGCATTTCCGTTTTCTTGGCGTTGAGTTGCAAGAAATTAGCGGACATCCATTGTTTAATTTCATTAAGACACGCCTCCAGCTGACTACAATCCGGCGTGTTGGTCAGCTTTAGGGGCATGTAGAGTTGGGTGTCATCAGCATAGCAATGAAAGCTAACACCGTATTTGCGTATGATGTCGCCTAGCGGCAGCATGTAAATACTACAGAGTGCAGGGCCAAGAACCGAACCCTGAGGAACTCCGCACGTTACCTTAACATAGTCCGAGGTCACATTATTATGGGAGACGCATTGCATCCTGTCAGTAAGATAAGAGTTAAACCACGACAAAGCTAAGTCTGACATACCAATACGTGTTTTGATACGCTCTAATAAAATATTATGATCGACGGTATCGAAAGCAGCGCTAAGATCAAGAAGCAGCAACATAGATGACGCATCAGAATCCATCGTTAGCAGTAGATCATTAGTCATTTTTGCGAGGGCTGTCTCCGTAGAGTGATTTGCCCTGAAACCGGATTGAAAAGGTTCACAGAGATTGTTAGACACTAAGTGTTCATTTAGCTGCTGTGCGACAATTTTTTCGAGGATTTTCGAAATAAAGGGAAGGTGGGACACCTATAAAAATAAAATAAAATTAATAAAACAATAAAAAAACAGTTACATTAGTAATTAATTAATAGTTAATTAATTAATTGATTAATTAATAGTAATTAATGAAAATGAGTAAAATTAACTGTTAAAGGTTAATACTATTAGTGGACCAGCAGCACGCACAATCATGTGTGCTTACGGACTGTATTGATATATATTGATATATAATGTTGGAACCAGGGAGGTTTTTTGGGTTGGTGCACTAATTGTAAGTGTATCTTGTGTTTTTTATGTTGATTTAATAAAAATTAAAAAAAACAACCCGATACCGATAATAAAAAAAACCCGATACCGGTAATTTCCGATATTACTTTTTAACGATATTATCGGACATCTCTAATTCAAAGCTTTTCTTGTAAAATTGCGACTGTCATTGAGTAAAACTCCAACTTTTATCATAATATTGCACACATGTTCAGTTTTTCTTGTAAAATTTTGACTTGCGTTGAGTAAAATCACGACTTTTATCATAATACCAGAGGCAGGCATTATTCGGAGGTCTCAAGAAGGCAACAAATACAAGAATGTGTGTGTGTGTGTGTGTCTGTGATGAAGAACATGACCAAGTTTGGAAGATCAGCCGGAGAAGAGGAAGGAAAGAAGGAAACAAGGAGAGGAGTTGAGAAAGATGCTGCCGAACACCATTTAGCGTTGACAACAACAAGAAGAATAACAGTCAAGTGTAATTTAACTGGGGTCAGTCGTTGATTGTTTGTGTCGACTTCACGTTCTCGCCTGTTGAAAAGCTGACGTCAAAGCAAGGGGGAAAGGAATTCAACTGTTGACTTAAGGCTAAAAATAACTCAAGAGTTCTAAACAACGTTCCAGCTCTTTATGTCGTCAGCAGCCTTAGCAACATGCCAACATTTATGATGACTCTTCTGCGCTCCATCTTCAATCAATCATCAATCAATCTTTATTTATATAGCCCTAAATCACAAGTGTCTCAAAGGGCTGCACAAGCCACAACGACATCCTCGGTACAAGGCCCACATAAGGGCAAGGAAAAACTCACCCCAGTGGGACGTCGATGTGAATGACTATGAGAAACCTTGGAGAGGACCGCATATGTGGGTAACCCCCCCCCCCTTTAGGGGAGACCGAAAGCAATGGATGTCGAGTGGGTCTGACATAATATTGTGAGAGTCCAGTCCATAGTGGATCCAACATAATAGTAAGAGTCCAGTCCATAGTGGGGCCAGCAGGACACCATCCCGAGCGGAGACGGGTCAGCAACGTAGAGATGTTCCCAGCCGATGCACAGGCGAGCGGTCCACCCCGGGTCCCGACTCTGGACAGCCAGCACTTCATCCATGGCCACCGGACCTGTGCCCCCCCCTCAAGGAAAAGGGGAGCAGAGGAGAAAAGAAAAGAAACGGCAGATCAACTGGTCTAACAGGGGGGCTATTTAAAGGCTAGAGTATACAAATGAGTTTTAAGATGGCACTTAAATGCTTCAAATCTTCACCTTTTGTCTGACACTTCATGGAAACAATCCTGCTTTCTGTCAGCCATTTGACATTGAAGCACATGTACACAGAACCCTAGAGGACAGGAACCGGGTGGTAGAACAGTCGGAAGCAGGGATCGACTCACTTTCAAAGAGGCGGACGACAAACCTGAGAACACCTGAACAAAGAGAACCACTGCTCAGGCTGAGCTGCTAAGAAGGTGCCGGAGCGCCTCGAAACTCTTGGAACACAGAAGCAGAACTGGAAGAGATTCCAACCACTTTGGAACAGCGCCTTAGAACAGTGTTTTTCAACCTTTTTTGAGCCAAGGCACATTTTTTGCGTTGAAAAAAATCCGGAGGCACACCATCAGCAGAAATCATAAACTCAGTTGACAGTAAAAAGGTGTGTCGCAATTGTTGGATATGACTTTAAACCAGGGCCGGCCCGTGGCATAGGCCGTATAGGCAAATGCTAAGGGCGCCGTCCATCAGGGGGCGCCACGCCAGTGCCACAAATGGAGAAAAAAAAAGTTGGTACTATTATTTCTAAATACAAAAAATAATCCCACGTTAATTAAAATGCAAATTAAAGCCTATTTAATAGAAATATTATTTGTTACAACATTGCGCCCCTCCCTTCCCGTATCATGACTCTTTTTGGACGTCACCACATCAAAAAAATCAACACAAGATGTCAAAACGGCCAAAACTGTCAGGTGCCCAGGGAAGAAAAAAGAGAAAAGAAGAGGAGGAGAAACGAGAAAAGACAGAGGTAGCAGGTAGGTAACGTTAGCCTACATGAAATTATTTGTCTGTTACAGAATGTGATAGTAACCTGGCTTTTTAGCATTAAGCTAATGTTACATGATTCGGCAATTGCTAATCAATAAATAGCTAGTTCTGTTTTAACGTCGGGTTAATATTGTGGAGGGGGCTAAATTGTTATGGAAAATAATAATGTAACGTTAGGTAATTACAGTACTCCCACCTTACATTCCTCAGGGACATTTGTATTAGATCTTTTAAGCAGGTGTTTTTGTTTACATTGTTATTGCCTTCTGGTTAGCTAATGTTTGCCCTGCAGGTAATAGTCACTTTTCCACCCCTTTATATATTAGGTATAGTTGTAAGCAGAGGTGGGTAGCGTAGCCAGAAATTGTACTCAAGTAAGAGTACTGTTACTTTAGAGATTTATTACTCAAGTAAAAGTAAGGAGTAGTCACCCAAATATTTACTTGAGTAAAAGTAAAAAGTATGTTGTGAAAAAACTACTCAAGTACTGAGTAACTGATGAGTAACATACACACACACACATATATATATATATATATATATATATATATATACATACATATACATTGATATATACAGTATATAATTTATATGTATTTATTTTGCTGTTTTTGTTTACATGTTAAAAATGTTTTAATGAATATACATGCATGTTTAACATATAGATTCCTTTCTTTCATGCAGACTAGAATATAAGTTGGTGTATTACCTGATTCTGATGACTTGCGTTGATTGTAATCATACAGTAGTGATGATAACGTCCACGTTTTCAAATGGAGGAGAAGAAAAGTTCCTCCTTTCTGTCTAATACTACATGAAAGTGGTTGGTTTTTGGCACCTTATTTGTCCAGCTTCCATATTCGTTTTTATACACTTTACAAGAAATATATTGGCGTCAAACTCCGTAGCTTGCTAGCTTGTTTGCGCTGGCTTTCGGAGACTCTTGTTTTGAAAGCGCACGCGCGATGGAGCGGCACTTTTATTGTGAAGACAGGAACGTCCTCATGTGCGGTCAGTCTTGAGGCTTTTGACGGGATGTACGGTTGAAATAAAAAAAGTATATTTTTTCCTTCACACTTTTGATTGATTGATTGGAACTTTTATTATTAGATTGCACAGTACAGTACATATTCCGTACAATTGACCACTAAATGGTAACACCCCAATAAGTTTTTCAACTTGTTTAAGTCAGGTCATGTGACCACCTGGCTCTGTTTGATTGGTCCAACGTCACCAGTGACTGCATCTGATTGGTGGAACGAAGTGAAACGTCACCAGTAAGGCAGGCACTTTGAAGGTCTGTCTGACAGACCAAAACAAACAAAGCGTGCATTAACAGATCGATAAAAATTAGTAGCGAGTAGCGAGCTGAATGTAGATAAAAGTAGCGGAGTAAAAGTAGCGTTCCTTCTCTATAAATATACTTAAGTAAAAGTAAAAGTATGTTGCATTAAAACTACTCTTAGAAGTACAATTTATCCCAAAAGTTACTCAAGTAGATGTAACGGAGTAAATGTAGCGTGTTACTACCCACCTCTGGTTGTAAGTAAAAAAAAAAGGTCAAAGACAAAGCTATTCGGTTTCTTGTGAGTATATACACTTCACTGCCGATGTGGGGGGGGCGCCACCTAAAATCTTGCCTAGGGCGCCAGATTGGTTAGGGCCGGGCCTGCTTTAAACCATAACAAAGCATGCATCAATATGGCTCTTGTCTCAAAGTAGGTGTACTGTCACCACCTGTCACATCACACCCTGACTTATTTGGACTTTTTTGCTGTTTTCCTGTGTGTAGTTTTTTAGTTCTTGTCTTGCGCTCCTATTTTGGTGGCTTTTTCTCTTTTGATGGTATTTTCCTGTAGCAGTTTCATGTCTTATATTTCCCGCATCTACTTTGTTTTAGCATTTAAGAATATTTCAGTTGTTTTTATCCTTCTTTGTGGGGACATTGTTGATTGTCATGTCATGTTCATGTTCAGTAAGTTTTTGCTGTCATCCAGCATTCTGTTTTTGTTTACTTTGTAGCCAGTTCAGTTTTACATTCGTTCTGCATAGCCTTCACTAAGCTTCAATGCCTTTTCTTAAGGGCACTCACATTTTGTTTATTTTTGGTTTAAGCATAAGACACCTTTTTACCTGCATTTACGAAGCAAATAGCTACCGGCTGCCACCTACTGATATGGAAGAGTATTACACGGTTATTTTGCGGAGCTCTAGACACTCAACAACAACACATCATTTGCAGACTATAATTACTGGTTTGCAAAAAATGTTTTTAACCCAAATATGTGAAATTAGACAATCTACCGCGGCACACCAGACTGTTGAAAAACACCGCCTTAGAACACCTTGAAGGAGCTTAAACAAGCTGGAATTATGTGGAACATTGGAGAACTTCAACATGTAGGAGAACGTTAGAACAGCTGGAAGTGAATTAGCACATTTTAGAACTAGAACATGTCGAAGCATCTTAAAAAGAGCTGGGATGATTTGGAATACTTTAGAAATACAAAAGCCCAAAACCAGTGAAGTTGGCACCTTGTGTAGTTCGTCAATTGAATATCGTGCAAAGACAGGATTTTTAATTTTCAAACTGAGAAACTTCATTGTTTTTTGCAAATAATCATTAACTTAGAATTTCATGGCTGCAACACGTGCCAAAGTAGTTGGGAAAGGGCATGTTCACCACTGTGTTACATGGCCTTTCCTTTTAACAACACTCAGTAAACGTTTGGGAACTGAGGAGACCAATTTTTTAAGCTTTTCAGGTGGAATTCTTTTCCATTCTTGCTTGATGTACAGCTTAAGTTGTTCAACAGTCCGGGGTCTCCGTCGTCTTATTTTACCTTTTTATAATGCGCCACACATTTTTAATGGGAGACAGGTCTGGACTACAGGCAAGCCAGTCTAGTACCCGCACTCTTTTATTATGAAGCCACGCTGTTGTAACACGTGGCTTGGCATTGTCTTGCTGAAATAAGCAGGGGCGTCCATGATAACGTTGCTTGGATGGCAACATATGTACCTGTATGTACCTTTCAGCATTAATGTTGCCTTCACAGATGTGTAAGTTACCCATGCCTTGGGCACTAATACACCCCCATACCATCACATATGCTGACTTTTCAACTTTGCACCTACAACAATCCGGATGGTTCTTTTCCTCACGACGTCCACCGTTTCCAAAAACAATTTGAAATGTGGACTCGTCAGACCACAGAACACATTTCCACTTTGTATCAGTCCATCTTAGCTTGGGCCCAGCGAAGCCGGCAGCGTTTCTGGGTGTTGTTGATAAATGGCTTTGGCTTTGCATAGTAGAGTTTTAACTTGCACTTATAGATGTAGCGACCAACTGTAGTTACTGACAGTGGTTTTCTGAAGTGTTCCTGAGCCCATGTGGTGATATCCTTTACACACTGATGTCGCTTATTGATGCAGTACCGCCTGAGGGATCGAAGGTCACGGGCATTCAACGTTGGTTTTCAATGTTGGTGATTTCTCCAGATTCTCTGAACCTTTTGATGATATTACGGACCGTAGATGGTGAAATCCCCTAAATTCCTTGCAATAACTTGTTGAGAAATATTGTTCTCAAACTGTTCGACAATTTGCTCACGCATTTGTTCACAAAGTGGTGACCCTGGCCAATATAAGTATCAATATAACTTTTTAGAACTAGAACATATATAGAAACACCTTAGAACAGATGAAGTATCAATGGATTTTTTTAGACCTAGAACATGTATAGAAAAACAGAACAGATGGAAGTATAAATATAACTTTTTTAGAACTATAACATGCATAGAAACACCTTAGAACAGCTGGAAGTATCATAACTTTTTAGAACTAGAACATGTATAGAAACACCTTAGAACAGCTGGAGTATCAGTAGAACATTTTAGAACTAGAACATGTATAGAAACACCTTAAAACAGCTGAAGTATCAATAGAACATTTTAGAACTAGAACATGTATAGAAACACCTTAGAGCAGCTGGAGTATCAATAGAACTTTTTAGAACTAGAATACGTATCGAAACACCTTACAACAGCTGAGAATCAATAGAACGTTTTAGAACAAGCACATGTATAGAAACACCTTAGAACAGCTGGAAGTATCAATATAACTTTTTAGAACTAAAACATGTATAGGAACACCTTAGAACAGCTGGAAGTATCAGGATAACTTTTTAGAACTAGGACATGTACAGAAACACCTTAGAACAACTGGAAGTATCAATAGGACATTTTAGCACTAGAACATGTATAGCAACACCTTAGAACAGCTGAAGAATCAATATAACTTTTTAGAACTAGAACATTTATAGAAACACCTTAGAACAACTGGAAGTATCACTATAACCTTTTAGACCTAGAACATGTATAGAAACACCTTAAAACAGCTGGAAGTATCAGGGGAACTTTTTAGTACTAGACCACATATAGAAACACCTTAGAACAGCTGAAGTAGCAATAGAACTTTTTAGACCTAGAACATGTACAGAAACACCTTAGCACAGCTGAAGTATCAATTGGACTTTTTAGAACTAGAACATGTATAGAAACACCTTACAACAGCTGAGAATCAATAGAACGTTTTAGAACAAGCACATGTATAGAAACACTTTAGGACAGTTTGAAGTATCAATATAACTTTTTAGCACTAGAACATGTATAGGAACACCTTAGAACAGATGAAGTATCAATGGATTTTTTTTAGACCTAGAACATGTATAGAAAAACAGAACAGATGGAAGTATAAATATAACTTTTTTAGAACTATAACATGCATAGAAACACCTTAGAACAGCTGGAAGTATCATAACTTTTTAGAACTAGAACATGTATAGAAACACCTTAGAACAGCTGGAGTATCAGTAGAACATTTTAGAACTAGAACATGTATAGAAACACCTTAAAACAGCTGAAGTATCAATAGAACATTTTAGAACTAGAACATGTATAGAAACACCTTAGAACAGCTGGAGTATCAATATAACTTTTTAGAACTAGAATACGTATCGAAACACCTTACAACAGCTGAGAATCAATAGAACGTTTTAGAACAAGCACATGTATAGAAACACCTTAGAACAGCTGGATGTATCAATATAACTTTTTAGAACTAAAACATGTATAGGAACACCTTAGAACAGCTGGAAGTATCAGGATAACTTTTTAGAACTAGGACATGTACAGAAACACCTTAGAACAACTGGAAGTATCAATAGGACATTTTAGCACTAGAATATTTATAGAAACACCTTAGAACAGCTGGAAGTATCACTATAACCTTTTAGACCTAGAATATGTATAGAAACACCTTAAAACAGCTGGAAGTATCAGGGGAACTTTTTAGTACTAGAACACATATAGAAACACCTTAGAACAGCTGAAGTAGCAATAGAACTTTTTAGAACTAGAACATGTATAGGAACACCTTAGGACAGCTGGAAGTATCAGGATAACTTTTTAGAACTAGGACATGTACAGAAACACCTTAGAACAACTGGAAGTATCAATAGGACATTTTAGCACTAGAACATGTATAGAAACACCTTAGAACAGCTGAAGAATCAATATAACTTTTTAGAACTAGAACATTTATAGAAACACCTTAGAACAGCTGGAAGTATCACTATAACCTTTTAGACCTAGAACATGTATAGAAACACCTTAAAACAGCTGGAAGTATCAGGGGAACTTTTTAGTACTAGAACACATATAGAAACACCTTAGAACAGCTGAAGTAGCAATAGAACTTTTTAGACCTAGAACATGTACAGAAACACCTTAGCACAGCTGAAGTATCAATTGGACTTTTTAGAACTAGAACATGTATAGAAACACCTTACAACAGCTGAGAATCAATAGAACGTTTTAGAACAAGCACATGTATAGAAACACTTTAGAACAGTTTGAAGTATCAATATAACTTTTTAGCACTAGAACATGTATAGGAACACCTTAGAACAGATGAAGTATCAATGGATTTTTTTTAGACCTTGAACATGTATAGAAAAACAGAACAGATGGAAGTATAAATATAACTTTTTTAGAACTATAACATGCATAGAAACACCTTAGAACAGCTGGAAGTATCATAACTTTTTAGAACTAGAACATGTATAGAAACACCTTAGAACAGCTGGAGTATCAATATAACTTTTTAGAACTAGAATACGTATCGAAACACCTTACAACAGCTGAGAATCAATAGAACGTTTTAGAACAAGCACATGTATAGAAACACCTTAGAACAGCTGGATGTATCAATATAACTTTTTAGAACTAAAACATGTATAGGAACACCTTAGAACAGCTGGAAGTATCAGGATAACTTTTTAGAACTAGGACATGTACAGAAACACCTTAGAACAACTGGAAGTATCAATAGGACATTTTAGCACTAGAATATTTATAGAAACACCTTAGAACAGCTGGAAGTATCACTATAACCTTTTAGACCTAGAATATGTATAGAAACACCTTAAAACAGCTGGAAGTATCAGGGGAACTTTTTAGTACTAGAACACATATAGAAACACCTTAGAACAGCTGAAGTAGCAATAGCACTTTTTAGAACTAGAACATGTATAGGAACACCTTAGGACAGCTGGAAGTATCAGGATAACTTTTTAGAACTAGGACATGTACAGAAACACCTTAGAACAACTGGAAGTATCAATAGGACATTTTAGCACTAGAACATGTATAGAAACACCTTAGAACAGCTGAAGAATCAATATAACTTTTTAGAACTAGAACATTTATAGAAACACCTTAGAACAGCTGGAAGTATCACTATAACCTTTTAGACCTAGAACATGTATAGAAACACCTTAAAACAGCTGGAAGTATCAGGGGAACTTTTTAGTACTAGAACACATATAGAAACACCTTAGAACAGCTGAAGTAGCAATAGAACTTTTTAGACCTAGAACATGTACAGAAACACCTTAGCACAGCTGAAGTATCAATTGGACTTTTTAGAACTAGAACATGTATAGAAACACCTTACAACAGCTGAGAATCAATAGAACGTTTTAGAACAAGCACATGTATAGAAACACTTTAGAACAGTTTGAAGTATCAATATAACTTTTTAGCACTAGAACATGTATAGGAACACCTTAGAACAACTGGAAGTATCAATAGGACATTTTAGCACTAGAACATGTATAGAAACACCTTAGAACAGCTGAAGAATCAATATAACTTTTTAGAACTAGAACATGTATAGAAACACCTTAGAACAGCTGGAAGTGTCAATATAACTTTTTAGAAGTAGAACATGTATAGAAACACTTTAGAACAGATGAAGTATCAATATAACTTTTTAGAACTAGAACATGTATGGAAGCACATTGGAACAGATGGAAGTATAAATATCACTTTTCAGAACTAGAACACGTACAGTATAGAAACACCTTAGAACAGCTGAAGTATCAATATAACTTTTTAGAATTAGAACATGTATAGAAACACCTTAGGACAGCTAGAAGTATAAAAATAACTTTTGAGAGCTAGAACATGTATAGAAACACCTTAGAACAGCTGAAGTATCAGAACTTTTTAGAACGAAAACGTGTATAGAAACACCTTAGAACAGTTTGAAGTATCAATATAACTTTTTAAACCTAGAACATGTATAGCAACACCTTAGGACAGCTAGAAGTATAAATATAACTTTTTAGAACTAGAAAATGTATAGAAACACCTTAGAACAGCTGGGAGTATCACTACAACCTTTTAGACCTAGAACATGTATAGAAACACCTTAAATCAGCTGGAAGTATCAGGAGAACTTTTTAGTACTAGAACACATATAGAAACACCTTAGAACAGCTGAAGTAGCACTAGAAATTTTTAGACCTAGAACATGTACAGAAACACCTTAGCTCAGCTGAAGTATCAATTGGACTTTTTAGAACTAGAACATGTATGGAAACACCTTACAACAGCTGAGAACCAATAGAACGTTTTAGAACTAGCACATGTATAGAAACACTTTAGAACAGTTTGAAGCA
The DNA here is from genome assembly GCF_033978685.3 of Nerophis lumbriciformis. Classification (NCBI taxonomy): domain Eukaryota; kingdom Metazoa; phylum Chordata; class Actinopteri; order Syngnathiformes; family Syngnathidae; genus Nerophis; species Nerophis lumbriciformis. The sequence goes on from NC_084552.2 coordinate 55,014,331, forward strand.
TCAATATAACTTTTTAGCACTAGAACATGTATAGGAACACCTTAGAACAGCTGGAAGTATCAATATAACTTTTTAGAACTAAAACATGTATAGGAACACCTTAGAACAGCTGGAAGTATCAGGAGAACTTTTTAGAACTAGAACGTGTACAGAAACACCTTAGAACAACTGGAAGTATCAACAGGACTTTTTAGCACTAGAACATGTATAGCAACACCTTAGAACTGGAAGTATCAATATAATTTTTTAGAACTAGAACATGTATAGAAACACCTTAGAACAGCTGAAGAATCAATGTAACTTTTTAGAACTAGAACATTTATGGAAACACATTGGAACAGATGGCAGTATAAATATCACTTTTTAGAACTAAAACACGTATAGAAACATCTTAGAACAGCTGAAGTATCAATATAACTTTTTAGAACTAGAACATGTATAGAAACACCTTAGAACAGCTGGAAGTATCAATATAACTTTTGAGAGCTAGAACATGTATAGAAACAACTTAGAACAGCTGAAGTATCAGAACTTTTTAGAACGAGCACATGTATAGAAACACCTTAGAACAGCTGAAGAATCAATATAACTTTTTAGAACTAGAACACTTATGAAAACACATTGGAACAGATGGAAGTATAAATATCACTTTTTAGAACTAGAACACCTTAGAACAGCTGAAGTATCAATATGACTTTTTAGAACTAGAACATGTATAGAAACACCTTACAACAGCTGAGAATCAATAGAACGTTTTAGAACAAGCACATGTATAGAAACACCTTAGAACAGTTTGAAGTATCAATATAACTTTTTAGCACTAGAACATGTATAGGAACACCTTAGAACAACTGGAAGTATCAATATAACTTTTTAGAACTAAAACATGTATAGGAACACCTTAGAACAGCTGGAAGTGTCAATATAACTTTTTAGAACTAGAACATGTATGGAAGCACATTGGAACAGATGGAAGTATCAATATAACTTTTTAGAACTAGAACATGTATAGAAACACCTTAGAACAGCTGGAAGTGTCAATATAACTTTTTAGAACTAGAACATGTATGGAAGCACATTGGAACAGATGGAAGTATAAATATCACTTTTCAGAACTAGAACACGTACAGTATAGAAACACCTTAGAACAGCTGAAGTATCAATATAACTTTTTAGAATTAGAACATGTATAGAAACACCTTAGTACAGCTGAAGTATCAATATAACTTTTTAGAATTAGAACATGTATAGAAACATCTTAGGACAGCTAGAAGTATAAAAATAACTTTTGAGAGCTAGAACATGTATAGAAACACCTTAGAACAGCTGAAGTATCAGAACTTTTTAGAACGAAAACGTGTATAGAAACACCTTAGAACAGTTTGAAGTATCAATATAACTTTTTAAACCTAGAACATGTATAGAAACACCTTAGGACAGCTAGAAGTATAAATATAACTTTTTAGAACTAGAAAATGTATAGAAACACCTTAGAACAGCTGGGAGTATCACTACAACCTTTTAGACCTAGAACATGTATAGAAACACCTTAAAACAGCTGGAAGTATCAGGAGTACTTTTTAGTACTAGAACACATATAGAAACACCTTAGAACAGCTGAAGTAGGAATATAAATTTTTAGACCTAGAACATGTACAGAAACACCTTAGCACAGCTGAAGTATCAATTGGACTTTTTAGTAATAGAACATGTATGGAAACACCTTAGAACAGCTGAAGTATCAGAACTTTTTCGAACGAGAACATGTATAGAAACACCTTAGAACAGTTTGAAGTATCTATAGAATTTTTGAGAACTAGAACATGTATAGAAACACCTTAGAACAGCTGGAAGTATCAATATAACTTTTTAGAACTAGAACATTTATGACAACACATTGGAACAGATGGAAGTATAAATATCACTTTTAGAACTAGAACACCTTAGAACAGCTGAAGTATCGATATGACTTTTTAGAACTAGAACATGTATAGAAACACCTCAGAACAGCTGAAGTATCAGAACTTTTTCGAATGAGAACATGTATAGAAACACCTAAAAACAGTTTGAAGTATCTATAGAATTTTTGAGAACTAGAACATGTATAGAAACACCTTAGAACAGCTGGAAGTATCAATATAACTTTTTAGAACTAGAACATTTATGAAAACACATTGGAACAGATGGAAGTATAAATATCACTTTTTAGAACTAGAACACCTGAGAACAGCTGAAGTATCAATATGACTTTTTAGAACTAGAACATGTATAGAAACACCTTAGAAAAGCTGAAGTATCAGAACTTTTTCGAACGAGAACATGTATAGAAACACCTTAGAACAGTTTGAAGTATCTATAGAATTTTTGAGAACTAGAACATGTATAGAAACACCTTAGAACAGCTGGAAGTATCAATATAACTTTTTAGACCTAGCACATGTATAGTAACACCTTAGAACAGCTAGAAGTATAAATATAACTTTTTAGAACATGTATAGAAACACCTTAGAACAGCTAGAAGTATAAATATAACTTTTTAGAACATGTATAGAAACACATTAAAACAGCTGGAAGTATCAATATAACTTTTTAAACTTAGAACATGTATAGAAACACCTTAGAACAGCTGAAGTATCAGAACTTTTTCGAACGAGAACATGTATAGAAACACCTTAGAACAGTTTGAAGTATCTATAGAATTTTTGAGAACTAGAACATGTATAGAAACACCTTAGAACAGCTGGAAGTATCAATATAACTTTTTAGAACTAGAACATGTATAGAAACACCTTAGAACAGCTAGAAGTATAAATATAACTTTTTAGAACATGTATAGAAACACATTAAAACAGCTGGAAGTATCAATATAACTTTTTTAGACTTAGAATATGTATAGAAACACCTTAGAACAGCTGAAGTATCAGAACTTTTTCGAACGAGAACATGTATAGAAACACCTTAGAACAGCTGGAAGTATCAATATAACTTTTTAGAACTAGTACATTTATGAAAACCCATTGGAACAGATGGAAGTATAAATATCACTTTTAGAACTAGAACACTTTAGAACAGCTGAAGTATCGATATGACTTTTTAGAACTAGAACATGTACAGAAACACCTCAGAACAGCTGAAGTATCAGAACTTTTTTGAATGAGAACATGTATAGAAACACCTAAGAACAGTTTGAAGTATCTATAGAATTTTTGAGAACTAGAACATGTATAGAAACACCTTAGAACAGCTGGAAGTATCAATATAACTTTTTAGAACTAGAACATTTATGAAAACACATTGGAACAGATGGAAGTATAAATATCACTTTTTACAACTAGAACACCTTAGAACAGCTGAAGTATCAATATGACTTTTTAGAACTAGAACATGTATAGAAACACCTTAGAAAAGCTGAAGTATCAGAACTTTTTCGAACGAGAACATGTATAGAAACACCTTAGAACAGTTTGAAGTATCTATAGAATTTTTGAGAACTAGAACATGTATAGAAACACCGTAGAACAGCTGGAAGTATCAATATAACTTTTTAGACCTAGAACATGTATAGTAACACCTTAGAACAGCTAGAAGTATAAATATAACTTTTTAGAACATGTATAGAAACACCTTAGAACAGCTAGAAGTATAAATATAACTTTTTAGAACATGTATAGAAACACATTAAAACAGCTGGAAGTATCAATATAACTTTTTAAACTTAGAACATGTATAGAAACACCTTAGAACAGCTGAAGTATCAGAACTTTTTCGAACGAGAACATGTATAGAAACACCTTAGAACAGTTTGAAGTATCTATAGAATTTTTGAGAACTAGAACATGTATAGAAACACCTTAGAACAGCTGGAAGTATCAATATAACTTTTTAGAACTAGAACATTTATGAAAACACATTGGAACAGATGGAAGTATAAATATCACTTTTTAGAACTAGAACACCTGAGAACAGCTGAAGTATCAATATGACTTTTTAGAACTAGAACATGTATAGAAACACCTTAGAACAGCTGAAGTATCAGAACTTTTTCGAACGAGAACATGTATAGAAACACCTTAGAACAGTTTGAAGTATCTATAGAATTTTTGAGAACTAGAACATGTATAGAAACACCTTAGAACAGCTGGAAGTATCAATATAACTTTTTAGACCTAGAACATGTATAGAAACACCTTAGAACAGCTAGAAGTATAAATATAACTTTTTAGAACATGTATAGAAACACCTTAGAACAGCTAGAAGTATAAATATAACTTTTTAGAACATGTATAGAAACACATTAAAACAGCTGGAAGTATCAATATATCTTTTTAAACTTAGAACATGTATAGAAACACCTTAGAACAGCTGAAGTATCAGAACTTTTTCGAACGAGAACATGTATAGAAACACCTTAGAACAGCTGAAGTATCAGAACTTTTTCGAACGAGAACATGTATAGAAACACCTTAGAACAGTTTGAAGTATCTATAGAATTTTTGAGAACTAGAACATGCATAGAAACACCTTAGAACAGCTGGAAGTATCAATATAACTTTTTAGAACTAGAACATTTATGAAAACACATTGGAACAGATGGAAGTATAAATATCACTTTTAGATCTAGAACACCTTAGAACAGCTGAAGTATCGATATGACTTTTTAGAACTAGAACATGTATAGAAACACCTCAGAACAGCTGAAGTATCAGAACTTTTTCGAATGAGAACATGTATAGAAACACCTAAGAACAGTTTGAAGTATCTATAGAATGTTTGAGAACTAGAACATGTATAGAAACACCTTAGAACAGCTGGAAGTATCAATATAACTTTTTAGAACTAGAACATTTATGAAAACACATTGGAACAGATGGAAGTATAAATATCACTTTTTACAACTAGAACACCTGAGAACAGCTGAAGTATCAATATGACTTTTTAGAACTAGAACATGTATAGAAACACCTTAGAACAGCTGAAGTATCAGAACTTTTTCGAACGAGAACATGTATAGAAACACCTTAGAACAGTTTGAAGTATCTATAGAATTTTTGAGAACTAGAACATGTATAGAAACACCGTAGAACAGCTGGAAGTATCAATATAACTTTTTAGAACTAGAACATGTATAGAAACACGTTAGAACAGTTTGAAGTATCAATATAACTTTTTAGACCTAGAACATGTATAGAAACACGTTAGAACAGCTTGAAGTATCAATATAACTTTTTAGACCTAGAACATGTATAGAAACACCTTAGAACAGCTAGAAGTATAAATATAACTTTTTAGAACATGTATAGAAACACATTAAAACAGCTGGAAGTATCAATATAACTTTTTAAACTTAGAACATGTATAGAAACACCTTAGAACAGCTGAAGTATCAGAACTTTTTCGAACGAGAACATGTATAGAAACACCTTAGAACAGTTTGAAGTATCTATAGAATTTTTGAGAACTAGAACATGTATAGAAACACCTTAGAACAGCTGAAGTATCAGAACTTTTTCGAATGAGAACATGTATAGAAACACCTAAGAACAGTTTGAAGTATCTATAGAATTTTTGAGAACTAGAACATGTATAGAAACACCTTAGAACAGCTGAAGTATCAGAACTTTTTCGAATGAGAACATGTATAGAAACACCTAAGAACAGTTTGAAGAATCAATATAACTTTTTAGAACTAGAACACTTATGAAAACACATTGGAACAGATGGAAGTATAAATATCACTTTTTAGAACTAGAACACCTTAGAACAGCTGAAGTATCAATATGACTTTTTAGAACTAGAACATGTATAGAAACACCTTAGAACAGCTGAAGTATCAGAACTTTTTCGAACATGTATAGAAACACCTTAGTACAGCTGGAAGTATCAGTATAACGTTTTAGAACTAGAACATGTATAGAAACACCTTAGCACAGCTAGAAGTATATATATAACTTTTTAGAACATGTATAGAAACACCTTAGAACAGCTGAAGTATCAGAACTTTTTAGAACGAGAACATGTATAAACACCTTAGAACAGTTTGAAGTATCTATAGAATTTTTGAGAACTATAACATGTATAGAAACACCTTAGAACAGCTGGAAGTATCAATATAACTTTTTAGAAGTAGAACATGTATAGTAACACCTTAGAACAGCTGGAAGTATCAATATAACTTTTTAGAACTAGAACATGTATAGAAACACCTTAGAACAGCTGAAGAATCAATGTAACTTTTTAGAACTAGAACATTTATGGAAACACATTGGAACAGATGGCAGTATAAATATCACTTTTTAGAACTAAAACACGTATAGAAACATCTTAGAACAGCTGAAGTATCAATATAACTTTTAGAACTAGAACATGTATAGAAACACCTTAGAACAGCTGGAAGTATCAATATAACTTTTGAGAGCTAGAACATGTATAGAAACAACTTAGAACAGCTGAAGTATCAGAACTTTTTAGAACAAGAACATGTATAGAAACACCTTAGAACAGCTGAAGAATCAATATAACTTTTTAGTACTAGAACATGTACAGAAACACCTTAGAACAGCTGAAGTATCAGAACTTTTTCGAACGAGAACATGTATAGAAACACCTTAGAACAGTTTGAAGTATCTATAGAATTTTTGAGAACTAGAACATGTATAGAAACACCTTAGAACAGCTGGAAGTATCAATATAACTTTTTAGAACTAGAACATGTATAGAAACACCTTAGAACAGTTTGAAGTATCTATAGAATTTTTGAGAACTAGAACATGTATAGAAACACCTTAGAACAGCTGGAAGTATCAATATAACTTTTTAGACCTAGAACATGTATAGAAACACCTTAGAAGAGCTAGAAGTATAAATATAACTTTTTAGAACATGTATAGAAACACCTTAAAACAGCTGGAAGTATCAATATAACTTTTTTAGACTTAGAATATGTATAGAAACACCTTAGAACAGCTGGAAGTATCAGGATAACTTTTTAGAACTAGAACATGTATAGAAACACCTTAGAACAGCTGGAAGTATCAATATAACTTTTTAGAACTTGAAGATGTATAGAAACAGCTTACAACAGCTGAAGTATCAATATAACTTTTTAGTACTAGAACATGTACATAAACACCTTAGAACAGCTGAAGTATCAATATAACTTTTTAGAACTAGAACATGTGAGAACAGCTGAAGTATCAATATGACTTTTTAGAACTAGAACATGTATAGAACCATCTTAGAACAGCTAGAAGTATCTTAATAGAATTTAGAAAGGTTGGGTGTTAAGTAGAACATTTTCAGATGACAACGGCAGAAGAGAAGAGTGACACAAGAACGTGGAGTGGAACATCAGCGAGTGTATGAACCTGTTTTTACTTGTCATACTTTGTCTTGATAAGCTTGTCGTACATGAAAGTTGTAACGCGGTCATGTGACATGTTCTACCTTCTCAAAAATCAGGCTCAAAGATGAGAACGATGTTGATAAGACAATTGTTTGGCTTGGAGGCTCTTCCAACAATAAAAGCTTCAATCAATAAAAGTAATTTTGTCATTTTGGTTGTGACGACAAAAACAAGAACATAATTGGATCGTCTAAAATATAACTTTTATAATTGGAAAAAAAGCACATTTTATTGGTCATCTTTTGTGGTCCTGTTATATTTACACGTGTCACCTCCGGTACATTCCAACAAATTTGCATGAAAAACAACACAAATCAAAAAAATGGAGTTCAAGTCCAAACATTCCTTCAAAATAAAAGCATAGGGTTGTCCGGGGGCCCACTGAGGGGCGTGTTCAGGCCGTGGTGACGTTCTCCTTGGTGATCTGACAGTAGAGGATCATGGAGAAGACCATGCCAGCGATCTACGGCGAGAAGAAGAACCTATAACAACTTTCCAATAGGGATGTCCGATAATGGCTTTTTGCCGATATCCGATATTCCGATATTGTCCAACTCTTTAATTACCGATACCGATATCAACCAATATATGCAGTCGTTGAATTAACACATTATTATGCCTAATTTGGACAACCAGGTATAGTGAAGATAAGGCACTTTAAAAAAAATAAAATAAAATAAGATAAATAAATTAAAAACATTTTCTTGAATAATAAAAGAAAGTAAAACAATATAAAAACAGTTACATAGAAACTAGTACCGTATTTTCCGCACTATTAGCCGCACCTAAAAACCACAAATTTACTTAAAAGCTGACAGTGCGGCTTATAACCCGGTGCGCTTTATATATGGATTAATATTAAGATTCATTTTCATAAAGTTTCGGTCTCGCAACTACGGTAAACAGCCGCCATCTTTTTTCCCCGTAGAAGAGGAAGTGCTTCTTCTTCTACGCAAGCAACCGCCAAGGTAAGCACCCGCCCCCATAGAACAGGAAGCGCTTCTTCTTCTACTGTAAGCAACCACCCGCCCGCGTAGAAGAAGAAGAAGCGCGCGGATATTACGTTTCATTTCCTTTGTGTGTTTACATCTGTAAAGACCACAAAATGGCTCCTACTAAGCGACAGGTTTCCGGTTCATGAAAAGACGCAATCTCTCCATCCGCACACGGACTACTATTTCACAGCAACTGCCTAAAGACTTTCAAGAAAAGCTGGCTACTTTCCGTGCATATTGTAAAAACAAGATAGCTGAAAAAAAGATCCGGCCAGAGAACATTATCAACATGGACGAGGTTCCACTGACTTTTGATATTCCTGTGAACCGCACTGTGGATACAACGGGAGCACGTACGGTGAATATTCGCACCACAGGGAATGAGAAGTCATCCTTCACTGTGGTTCTAGCTTGCCATGCTAATGGCCAGAAACTTCCACCCATGGTGATATTCAAAAGGAAGACCTTGCCAAAAGAGACCTTTCCAGCCGGCGTCATCATAAAAGCTAACTCGAAGGGATGGATGAAGAAAAGATGAGCGAGTGGTTAAGGGAAGTTTACGCGAAGAGGCCGGGTGGCTTTTTTCACGCAGCTCCGTCCATGTTGATATACGACTCCATGCGCGCCCACATCACGCTGGTTTTTAATATATTATTAAAGTTTGACTGACCTATCCGACTGTTTTTTTGACATTCCTTTAGCGCAGTTAGATGCGGCTTATAACACGGGGGCGGCTTATAGGTGGACAAAGTTTTGAAATATGCCGTTCATTGAAGGCGCGGCTTTTAACCCAGGGCGGCTTATGGTGCGGAAAATACGGTAATTAATGAAAATTAGTACAATTAACTGTTAAAGGTTAGTACTATTAGTGGACTGTATCCCTTGCAGACTGTATTGATATATATTGATATATAATGTAGGAACCAGAAATATTAATAACAAAGAAACAACCCTTTTGTGTGAATGAGTGTGAATGGGGGAGGGAGGTTTTTTGGGTTGGTGCACTAATTGTAAGTGTATCTTGTGTTTTTTATGTTGATTTAATAAAAAAAAAACCAAAAAAAACAAAAACAAAAAAAACCCGATACCGATGAAAAAAACGATACCGATAATTTCCAATATTACATTTTAATGCATTTATCGGCAGGCCGATATTATCGGACATCCCTAATTTCCAACAATAATTACATGTGTGTGTGTGTGTGTGTGTGTGCGTGCTGACCAGCAGGATGGCGATGGCGAATGCGATTCCGATCACCACCTCCATGTTTTTTTCCAACAGACGGACAATCTGGCTGGAGCACGGCTGCAGGGCGACATGGTGACATGACTTTAACGCTCCTGTGGTGGTCGTCACGGCGACCGACGGCGTCTCCAAAGTATGTGTGTGTGTGTCTCACCGTGCTATACACGCCGGTGGCGCTGCAATCGGACTCTGTGGGGGTGCAGCGGCACGAGGCGGGAATGGTGTCCCAGTCAGACGCTCCGTTGATGAGTCCGCAACATTTGAGCTGGAAGAGGAAAGACGGCGTTTAGCGTGCGTGTGTATGTTGAGCAGGAAGTTGACCTCTTACCTCTTCCTGCAGTTTTTCCAGATCTTTCCTCACATCCTCGGGCTGATTCGACAGCGGCAAGAACTTCTGCAGACGCTCCTTCACCCACTCCTTCACCTGAACACACAAAGCAGCTCGACGTCTTCGCCTTCCGTCCACCAATCAGCACTCTCACCGGCTTTAACCCCGCCCACCACTGAGCAGGTTGCCAACAATTCGGCCAAAAACAGCGAGGTGTTTTGCGCCACTTCCTGTTCCTTTTACCTTCTTCTCGCCCACTGCTCCCAGGATTCCTGCCACCAGCAGGAGGATGAAGATGATGAGGAGGCTGACGAAGAACTGGAGGCATAAAAAGGACAGGAGGTCGTCACGCGCGCGTCACTTCAAGCGAGCGAGCTGATGTTTCGTGGCGCTGACCAGGATCAGCAGGCAGCGGTTCTCTTTGATGGCGCCGCAGCATCCCAGGAAGCCCAGCACCATGATGATGACGCCGACGGCGATCAGCAGGTCGACGCCAGGAAGAGACTCGTTTGTGATCTGCTCGTTGAAAAATTATAACGTCTTAGGGCGGCGCCAGGAAGCCAAGCATGGCGGCTCTTCTCACCGAGTTGCCATCCTTGCTGACTTTCAGGTAGATGGACACGCCCAGGATGATGCAGCCGCTCAGCTGCAAACAACAAACACACGTTATTCACCGCTCGCCAAACCGGACGGACCGCTTTGGGCGCGCCTCCTCGGTATCGTCCTGATAATACACCTGCCTCTCATCTTAATTATTCATCAGCCAATCAGCCGCAGCTAATCAACTCATCATTTTTTCATTGTTAGACCTTTCCATGGAGACAGACTCATGATGTCATGGTGTTGCCATGAACCCACGGAGGCAGGGGTGATGGGAACTCAATCCCTTCTACGGCCTGAGTCACAGGCGGAAGTGAATCCATAACCTCGATTTACTTGATTTCACCACTCTGCACAAACGAGTTGAACCCGTGATTCACCATAATGGCCACCGATAATATACAGTAGCGTAGTAAGCATAAGTATTTATA